>NC_091360.1:22464225-22614225 GCF_038502225.1 Cherax quadricarinatus | reverse complement strand
CCTCCCGGTCGTTTCTTGTGAATTCCCCATCACCCTTCCTCAGTCTGATTACCTGGTCCTTGACTGTTGTTTTCCTCCTGATGTGGCTGTACAACAGCTTCGGGTCAGTCTTGACTTTCGATGCTATGTCCTTTTCGTATTGTCTCTGAGCCTCCCTTCTTATCTGTGCATATTCGTTTCTGGCTCTTCGGCTAATCTCTTTATTTTCCTGAGTTCTCTGTCTTCTGTACCTTTTCCATTCTCTAGTACACCTAGTTTTTGCCTCCCTACACCTTTGGGTGAACCAAGGACTCGTTCTGTTCTTCCCATTATTTCTGTTTCCCTTGGGAACAAACCTCTCCTCTGCCTCCTTGCATTTTGTTGCCACATAGTCCATCATTTCTTGTACTGGTTTTCCTGTCAGCTCCCTCTCCCACTGAATGTCATGAAAGAAGTTCCTCAAGCCTGAGTAGTTCCCCCTTTTGTAGTTTGGTTTTTCCCACCCTATTCCTGCTGCTCTCTCCACTTGGAGCTCAACTATGTAGTCGAAGCACAGAACCACATGATCACTAGCTCCCAGGGGCCTTTCATACATGATATCCTCGATGTCAGAACTACTCAAGGTGAATACTAGGTCCAGTCTTGCTGGTTCATCCTCTCCTCTCTCTCTGGTAGTGTCTCTAACATGTTGATGCATGAGGTTTTCCAGTACCACATCCATCATCTTGGCTCTCCATGTTTCGGGACCACCATGGGGCTTCAGGTTTTCCCAGTCAATCTCCTTGTGATTGAAATCACCCATAACTAGTAACTTTGCTCCCCCCATGTGTGCTCTCTTGGCCACCTCGGCTAGTGTGTCGACCATTGCTCTGTTGCTCTCTTGGCCTCCTGAAGTTCTGTGGTGGGTTGTTCATTACTGCAATTGTCACCTTATGTCCCTCAGACTGGATTGTTCCTACTAAGTAGTCCCTTTCGCCCGTGCCATCCATTTCTTCCATTTTCTCAAACCCCACTGGTTTTTAATGAGCAGTGCAACTCCTCCTCCCCCTCTCCTCCCTCTGTCTTTCCTGAGGATTTGATATCCGGATGGAAAGATTGAATCTGTTATTATTCTGGTGAGTTTTGTTTCTGTGAGTGCTATTATGTCTGAGGATGTCTCCTTGATTCTTTCGTGCCACTCCTCATACTTATTTGTTATTCCATCTGCATTTGTATACCACACCTTCAACTTCTTTTCTAAGATTGTGGTCTGGGAGGTGTATTGGGGTTGGGGAAGTGGGAGACCTGATAAGGAACTATGGGTGGTTGCTGTGGGGGTGGAGTTTGTAATGCAGTGGGTGGGGGCATTGGATGTGGCATGGGTGTTTTGATTTAGAGTGTTTGGTTGCACTGGGGTTGACCTGGTTGGGAGGCTTCTATAGGAAGTTGTGAGGGAGGCTGTATTTGATCTTCCTGTGTCTGGGATCTCCTGTCTGTCTTCTCCATCCCCTCTCTTTCCTCCTTTCGCCTTTGTGTGTGTGTGTATGTGTGTGTGTGTGTGTGTGTGTGTGTGTGTGTGTGTGTGTGTGTGTGTGTGTGTGTGTGTGTGTGTGTGTGTGTGTACTCAATGAGTAAATTCCTGAATGAGTAATTAACAAATGTATGTGTGATTGTCCAATAAATCCTTTGTTGACAACGTTTCGCCCACACAGTGGGCTTTATAAAGTCAGAAAGAGATGCATTTGTGACATGAAAAGTCCATTTGAGTTTATTTTTCCATCGTGTCGATATTTGATACCATTTATCCCCAGACTGACTGAACAAACACACGAACAAGATAACTGATGAGTCGACTCAGGAAGTTAACCTAGAATAAAACTACCCATACATTTGAGTGTAATTAACAACGACTCTTTGGTTACTTATCTCAGCTGAGACAAAGACAGGAGACGCTACAGCAACTGTCAGCAACTTGCTCTCAGTATTGTGCACGTCTCACACATATGCAAATATGAAATATTATTAAGGCCAGCTGCCATTTTTCACGCAGCAGTAAAAAAGACGATTTTAATATGAGGAGATGTTGAGGATCCCTGTCACTGCAAGAACAGTGGATAGATAACATCAAGGATTTGTAAGAGGCAGGAAGAGGCAGATGTGCTTGAGACAGCGGGTAGAATGAAAGGTATATACGACCTTATCTCCTTAATTAACTGTAATATTACCACCTAGACACCTTTGTTATTAATGATCTTAACTTTTACTTGGTAAGTTTTTTTTCATCCAGTTATAATCCAAAAGCGCTATTTAGAAGCCACATTAATTACAGGATAACTAGACTAGAAATCTTACTAACAAAATAGCAGCGTCGATATATATCCCTGAAGGGACGATCTTGAAGTGGCTACCTTAGATTTTTCGTTTCTTTTCCCATTTTTACTTTCACTAAGTCAACGATTTTATTTCGTTCATAACCTCGGAAAGGATAATTCGACTGGCCTCAAATTTTCAACGCATTAGGAATAATATTAGGAGAGAAGTAAATAATAAAAATGATTCTTATAGGACTGCAGTTAGAAGCCTGAGTAGATCTATAACCCACTATGATAACATGAACGTAGAAAAGTATGTTTATGGAGCAACTTGCAATGTGAACACTGACTGATGTTGCAGTGGCCAGGCTTAGGCTTGGTCACAAGTACTGACTGATGTTGTAGTGGCCAGGCTTAGGCTTGGTTACAAGTACTGACTGATGTTGTAGTGGCCAGGCTTAGGCTTGGTTACAAGTACTGACTGATGTTGTAGTGGCCAGGCTTAGGCTTGGTTACAAGTACTGACTGATGTTGTAGTGGCCAGGCTTAGACTAGGTTACAAGTACTGACTGATGTTGTAGTGGCCAGGCTTAGGCTTGGTTACAAGTACTGACTGATGTTGTAGTGGCCAGGCTTAGGCTTGGTTACAAGTACTGACTGATGTTGTAGTGGCCAGGCTTAGACTAGGTTACAAGTACTGACTGATGTTGTAGTGGCCAGGCTTAGGCTTGGTTACAAGTACTGACTGATGTTGTAGCGGCGAGGCTTAGGCTTCGTTACAAGTACTGACTGATGTTGTAGTGGCCAGGCTTAGGCTTGGTTACAAGTACTGACTGATGTTGCAGTGGCCAGGCTTAGGCTTGGTTACAAGTACTGACTGATATTGTAGTGGCCAGGCTTAGGCTTGGTTACAAGTACTGACTGATGTTGTAGTGGCCAGCATTAGGCTTGGTTACAGGTACTAACTGATGTTGTATTGGCCAGGTTTCGGCTTGGTTACAAGTACTGACTGATGTTGTAGTGGCCAGACGTAGGCTTGGTTACAAGTACTGACTGATGTTGCAGTGGCCAGGCTTAGGTTTGGTTACAAGTACTGACTGATGTTGTAGTGGCCAGGCTTAGGCTTGGTTACAAGTACTGACTGATGCTGTAGCGGCCAGGCTTAGGCTGGGTTACAAGTACTGACTGATGTTGTAGTGGCCAGGCTTAGGCATGGTTACAAGTACTGACTGATGTTGTAGTGGCCAGGCTTAGGCTTGGTTACAAGTACTGACTGATGTTGTAGTGGCCAGGCTTAGGCTTGGTTACAAGTACTGACTGATGTTGTAGTGGCCAGGCTTAGACTAGGTTACAAGTACTGACTGATGTTGTAGTGGCCAGGCTTAGGCTTGGTTACAAGTACTGACTGATGTTGTAGCGGCCAGGCTTAGGCTTGGTTACAAGTACTGACTGATGTTGTAGTGGCCAGGCTTAGGCTTGGTTACAAGTACTGACTGATGTTGCAGTGGCCAGGCTTAGGCTTGGTTACAAGTACTGACTGATATTGTAGTGGCCAGGCTTAGGCTTGTTTACAAGTACTGACTGATGTTGTAGTGGCCAGCCTTAGGCTTGGTTACAGGTACTAACTGATGTTGTATTGGCCAGGTTTCGGCTTGGTTACAAGTACTGACTGATGTTGTAGTGGCCAGACGTAGGCTTGGTTACAAGTACTGACTGACGTTGCAGTGGCCAGGCTTAGGTTTGGTTACAAGTACTGACTGATGTTGTAGTGGCCAGGCTTAGGCTTGGTTACAAGTACTGACTGATGCTGTAGTGGCCAGGCTTAGGCTGGGTTACAAGTACTGACTGATGTTGTAGTGGCCAGGCTTAGGCTTGGTTACAAGTACTGACTGATGTTGTAGTGGCCAGGCTTAGGCTTAGTTACAAGTACTGACTGATGTTGTAGTGGCCAGGCTTAGGCTTGGTTACAAGTACTGACTGATGTTGTAGTGGCCAGGCTTAGACTAGGTTACAAGTACTGACTGATGTTGTAGTGGCCATGCTTAGGCTTGGTTACAAGTACTGACTGATGTTGTAGCGGCCAGGCTTAGGCTTCGTTACAAGTACTGACTGATGTTGTAGTGGCCAGGCTTAGGCTTGGTTACAAGTACTGACTGATGTTGCAGTGGCCAGGCTTAGGCTTGGTTACAAGTACTGACTGATATTGTAGTGGCCAGGCTTAGGCTTGGTTACAAGTACTGACTGATGTTGTAGTGGCCAGCCTTAGGCTTGGTTACAGGTACTAACTGATGTTGTATTGGCCAGGTTTCGGCTTGGTTACAAGTACTGACTGATGTTGTAGTGGCCAGACGTAGGCTTGGTTACAAGTACTAACTGATGTTGCAGTGGCCAGGCTTAGGTTTGGTTACAAGTACTGACTGATGTTGTAGTGGCCAGGCTTAGGCTTGGTTACAAGTACTGACTGATGCTGTAGTGGCCAGGCTTAGGCTGGGTTACAAGTACTGACTGATGTTGTAGTGGCCAGGCTTAGGCTTGGTTACAAGTACTGACTGATGTTGTAGTGGCCAGGCTTAGGCTTGGTTACAAGTACTGACTGATGTTGCAGTGGCCAGGCTTAGGTCTGGTTACAAGTACTGACTGATGTTGTAGGGCCAGGCGTAGGCTTGGTTACAAGTACTGACTGATGTTGTAGGGCCAGGCTTAGGCTTGGTTACAAGTACTGACTGATGTTGTAGTGGCCAGTCTTAGGCTTGGTTACAGGTACTAACTGATGTTGTATTGGCCAGGTTTCGGCTTGGTTACAAGTACTGACTGATGTTGCAGTGGCCAGGCTTAGGTTTGGTTACAAGTACTGACTGATGTTGTAGTGGCCAGGCTTAGGCTTGGTTACAAGTACTGACTGATGTTGTAGTGGCCAGGCTTAGGCTTGGTTACAAGTACTGACTGATGTTGTAGTGGCCAGGCTTAGGCTTGGTTACAAGTACTGACTGATGTTGTAGTGGCCAGGCTTAGACTAGGTTACAAGTACTGACTGATGTTGTAGTGGCCAGGCTTAGGCTTGGTTACAAGTACTGACTGATGTTGTAGTGGCCAGGCTTAGGCTTGGTTACAAGTACTGACTGATGTTGTAGTGGCCAGGCTTAGACTAGGTTACAAGTACTGACTGATGTTGTAGTGGCCAGGCTTAGGCTTGGTTACAAGTACTGACTGATGTTGTAGCGGCCAGGCTTAGGCTTCGTTACAAGTACTGACTGATGTTGTAGTGGCCAGGCTTAGGCTTGGTTACAAGTACTGACTGATGTTGCAGTGGCCAGGCTTAGGCTTGGTTACAAGTACTGACTGATATTGTAGTGGCCAGGCTTAGGCTTGGTTACAAGTACTGACTGATGTTGTAGTGGCCAGCATTAGGCTTGGTTACAGGTACTAACTGATGTTGTATTGGCCAGGTTTCGGCTTGGTTACAAGTACTGACTGATGTTGTAGTGGCCAGACGTAGGCTTGGTTACAAGTACTGACTGATGTTGCAGTGGCCAGGCTTAGGTTTGGCTACAAGTACTGACTGATGTTGTAGTGGCCAGGCTTAGGCTTGGTTACAAGTACTGACTGATGCTGTAGCGGCCAGGCTTAGGCTGGGTTACAAGTACTGACTGATGTTGTAGTGGCCAGGCTTAGGCTTGGTTACAAGTACTGACTGATGTTGTAGTGGCCAGGCTTAGGCTTGGTTACAAGTACTGACTGATGTTGTAGTGGCCAGGCTTAGGCTTGGTTACAAGTACTGACTGATGTTGTAGTGGCCAGGCTTAGGCTTGGTTACAAGTACTGACTGATGTTGTAGTGGCCAGGCTTAGGCTTGGTTACAAGTACTGACTGATGTTGTAGTGGCCAGGCTTAGGCTTGGTTACAAGTACTGACTGATGTTGTAGTGGCCAGGCTTAGGCTTGGTTACAAGTACTGACTGATGTTGTAGTGGCCAGGCTTAGGCTTGGTTACAAGTACTGACTGATGTTGTAGTGGCCAGGCTTAGGCTTGGTTACAAGTACTGACTTTGGTTACAAGTACTGACTGATGTTGTAGTGGCCAGGCTTAGGCTTGGTTACAAGTACTGACTGATGTTGTAGTGGCCAGGCTTAGGCTTGGTTACAAGTACTGACTGATGTTGTAGTGGCCAGGCTTAGACTAGGTTACAAGTACTGACTGATGTTGTAGTGGCCAGGCTTAGGCTTGGTTACAAGTACTGACTGATGTTGTAGTGGCCAGGCTTAGGCTTGGTTACAAGTACTGACTGATGTTGTAGTGGCCAGGCTTAGGCTTGGTTACAAGTACTGACTGATGTTACAAGTACTGTGGCCAGGCTTAGGCTTGGTTACAAGTACTGACTGATGTTGTAGTGGCCAGGCTTAGGCTTGGTTACAAGTACTGACTGATGTTGTAGTGGCCAGGCTTAGGCTTGGTTACAAGTAGGCTTAGGCTTGGTTACAAGTACTGACTGATGTTGTAGTGGCCAGGCTTAGGCTTGGTTACAAGTACTGACTGATGTTGCAGTGGCCAGGCTTAGGCTTGGTTACAAGTACTGACTGATATTGTAGTGGCCAGGCTTAGGCTTGGTTACAAGTACTGACTGATGTTGTAGTGGCCAGCCTTAGGCTTGGTTACAGGTACTAACTGATGTTGTATTGGCCAGGTTTCGGCTTGGTTACAAGTACTGACTGATGTTGTAGTGGCCAGACGTAGGCTTGGTTACAAGTACTGACTGACGTTGCAGTGGCCAGGCTTAGGTTTGGTTACAAGTACTGACTGATGTTGTAGTGGCCAGGCTTAGGCTTGGTTACAAGTACTGACTGATGCTGTAGTGGCCAGGCTTAGGCTGGGTTACAAGTACTGACTGATGTTGTAGTGGCCAGGCTTAGGCTTGGTTACAAGTACTGTCTGATGTTGTAGTGGCCAGGCTTAGGCTTAGTTACAAGTACTGACTGATGTTGTAGTGGCCAGGCTTAGGCTTGGTTACAAGTACTGACTGATGTTGTAGTGGCCAGGCTTAGACTAGGTTACAAGTACTGACTGATGTTGTAGTGGCCATGCTTAGGCTTGGTTACAAGTACTGACTGATGTTGTAGCGGCCAGGCTTAGGCTTCGTTACAAGTACTGACTGATGTTGTAGTGGCCAGGCTTAGGCTTGGTTACAAGTACTGACTGATGTTGCAGTGGCCAGGCTTAGGCTTGGTTACAAGTACTGACTGATATTGTAGTGGCCAGGCTTAGGCTTGGTTACAAGTACTGACTGATGTTGTAGTGGCCAGCCTTAGGCTTGGTTACAGGTACTAACTGATGTTGTATTGGCCAGGTTTCGCCTTGGTTACAAGTACTGACTGATGTTGTAGTGGCCAGACGTAGGCTTGGTTACAAGTACTAACTGATGTTGCAGTGGCCAGGCTTAGGTTTGGTTACAAGTACTGACTGATGTTGTAGTGGCCAGGCTTAGGCTTGGTTACAAGTACTGACTGATGCTGTACTGGCCAGGCTTAGCCTGGGTTACAAGTACTGACTGATGTTGTAGTGGCCAGGCTTAGGCTTGGTTACAAGTACTGACTGATGTTGTAGTGGCCAGGCTTAGGCTTGGTTACAAGTACTGACTGATGTTGCAGTGGCCAGGCTTAGGTCTGGTTACAAGTACTGACTGATGTTGTAGGGCCAGGCTTAGGCTTGGTTACAAGTACTGACTGATGTTGTAGGGCCAGGCTTAGGCTTGGTTACAAGTACTGACTGATGTTGTAGTGGCCAGCCTTAGGCTTGGTTACAGGTACTAACTGATGTTGTATTGGCCAGGTTTCGGCTTGGTTACAAGTACTGACTGATGTTGCAGTGGCCAGGCTTAGGTTTGGTTACAAGTACTGACTGATGTTGTAGTGGCCAGGCTTAGGCTTGGTTACAAGTACTGACTGATGTTGTAGTGGCCAGGCTTAGGCTTTGTTACAAGTACTGACTGATGTTGCAGTGGCCAGGCTTAGGCTTGGTTACAAGTACTGACTGATGTTGTAGTGGCCAGGCTTAGGCTTGGTTACAAGTACTGACTGATGTTGTAGTGGCCAGGCTTAGGCTTGGTTACAAGTACTGACTGATGTTGTAGTGGCCAGGCTTAGGCTTTGTTACAAGTACTGACTGAAGTTGTAGTGGCCAGGTTTAGGCTTGGTTACAAGTACTGACTGATGTTGTAGTGGCCAGGCTTAGACTAGGTTACAAGTACTGACTGATGTTGTAGTGGCCAGGCTTAGGCTTGGTTACAAGTACTGACTGATGTTGTAGTGGCCAGGCTTAGGCTTGGTTACAAGTACTGACTGATGTTGCAGTGGCCAGGCTTAGGCTTGGTTACAAGTACTGACTGATATTGTAGTGGCCAGGCTTAGGCTTGGTTACAAGTACTGACTGATGTTGTAGTGGCCAGCATTAGGCTTGGTTACAGGTACTAACTGATGTTGTATTGGCCAGGTTTCGGCTTGGTTACAAGTACTGACTGATGTTGTAGTGGCCAGACGTAGGCTTGGTTACAAGTACTGACTGATGTTGCAGTGGCCAGGCTTAGGTTTGGTTACAAGTACTGACTGATGTTGTAGTGGCCAGGCTTAGGCTTGGTTACAAGTACTGACTGATGCTGTAGCGGCCAGGCTTAGGCTGGGTTACAAGTACTGACTGATGTTGTAGTGGCCAGGCTTAGGCATGGTTACAAGTACTGACTGATGTTGTAGTGGCCAGGCTTAGGCTTGGTTACAAGTACTGACTGATGTTGTAGTGGCCAGGCTTAGGCTTGGTTACAAGTACTGACTGATGTTGTAGTGGCCAGGCTTAGACTAGGTTACAAGTACTGACTGATGTTGTAGTGGCCAGGCTTAGGCTTGGTTACAAGTACTGACTGATGTTGTAGCGGCCAGGCTTAGGCTTGGTTACAAGTACTGACTGATGTTGTAGTGGCCAGGCTTAGGCTTGGTTACAAGTACTGACTGATGTTGCAGTGGCCAGGCTTAGGCTTGGTTACAAGTACTGACTGATATTGTAGTGGCCAGGCTTAGGCTTGTTTACAAGTACTGACTGATGTTGTAGTGGCCAGCCTTAGGCTTGGTTACAGGTACTAACTGATGTTGTATTGGCCAGGTTTCGGCTTGGTTACAAGTACTGACTGATGTTGTAGTGGCCAGACGTAGGCTTGGTTACAAGTACTGACTGACGTTGCAGTGGCCAGGCTTAGGTTTGGTTACAAGTACTGACTGATGTTGTAGTGGCCAGGCTTAGGCTTGGTTACAAGTACTGACTGATGCTGTAGTGGCCAGGCTTAGGCTGGGTTACAAGTACTGACTGATGTTGTAGTGGCCAGGCTTAGGCTTGGTTACAAGTACTGACTGATGTTGTAGTGGCCAGGCTTAGGCTTAGTTACAAGTACTGACTGATGTTGTAGTGGCCAGGCTTAGGCTTGGTTACAAGTACTGACTGATGTTGTAGTGGCCAGGCTTAGACTAGGTTACAAGTACTGACTGATGTTGTAGTGGCCATGCTTAGGCTTGGTTACAAGTACTGACTGATGTTGTAGCGGCCAGGCTTAGGCTTCGTTACAAGTACTGACTGATGTTGTAGTGGCCAGGCTTAGGCTTGGTTACAAGTACTGACTGATGTTGCAGTGGCCAGGCTTAGGCTTGGTTACAAGTACTGACTGATATTGTAGTGGCCAGGCTTAGGCTTGGTTACAAGTACTGACTGATGTTGTAGTGGCCAGCCTTAGGCTTGGTTACAGGTACTAACTGATGTTGTATTGGCCAGGTTTCGGCTTGGTTACAAGTACTGACTGATGTTGTAGTGGCCAGACGTAGGCTTGGTTACAAGTACTAACTGATGTTGCAGTGGCCAGGCTTAGGTTTGGTTACAAGTACTGACTGATGTTGTAGTGGCCAGGCTTAGGCTTGGTTACAAGTACTGACTGATGCTGTAGTGGCCAGGCTTAGGCTGGGTTACAAGTACTGACTGATGTTGTAGTGGCCAGGCTTAGGCTTGGTTACAAGTACTGACTGATGTTGTAGTGGCCAGGCTTAGGCTTGGTTACAAGTACTGACTGATGTTGTAGTGGCCAGGCTTAGGCTCTGGTTACAAGTACTGACTGATGTTGTAGTGGCCAGGCTTAGACTACTGGTTACAAGTACTGACTGATGTTGTAGTGGCCAGGCTTAGGCTTGGTTACAAGTACTGACTGATGTTGTAGTGGCCAGGCCAGGTTACTTAGGCTTGGTTACAAGTACTGACTGATGTTGTAGTGGCCAGGCTTAGGCTTGGTTACAAGTACTGACTGATGTTGCAGTGGCCAGGCTTAGGCTTGGTTACAAGTACTGACTGATGTTGTAGCGGCCAGGCTTGTAGTGGCCAGGCTTAGGCTTGGTTACAAGTACTGACTGATGTTGTAGTGGCCAGTACTGACTGATTAGGCTTGGTTACAAGTACTGTACTTAGGCTTGGTTACTGATGTTGTATTGGCCAGGTTTCGGCTTGGTTACAAGTACTGACTGATGTTGTAGTGGCCAGACGTAGGCTTGGTTACAAGTACTGACTGATGTTGCAGTGGCCAGGCTTAGGTTTGGTTACAAGTACTGACTGATGTTGTAGTGGCCAGGCTTAGGCTTGGTTACAAGTACTGACTGATGCTGTAGTGGCCAGGCTTAGGCTGGGTTACAAGTACTGACTGATGTTGTAGTGGCCAGGCTTAGGCTTGGTTACAAGTACTGACTGATGTTGTAGTGGCCAGGCTTAGGCTTGGTTACAAGTACTGACTGATGTTGTAGTGGCCAGGCTTAGGCTTGGTTACAAGTACTGACTGATGTTGTAGTGGCCAGGCTTAGACTAGGTTACAAGTACTGACTGATGTTGTAGTGGCCAGGCTTAGGCTTGGTTACAAGTACTGACTGATGTTGTAGCGGCCAGGCTTAGGCTTGGTTACAAGTACTGACTGATGTTGTAGTGGCCAGGCTTAGGCTTGGTTACAAGTACTGACTGATGTTGCAGTGGCCAGGCTTAGGCTTGGTTACAAGTACTGACTGATATTGTAGTGGCCAGGCTTAGGCTTGGTTACAAGTACTGACTGATGTTGTAGTGGCCAGCCTTAGGCTTGGTTACAGGTACTAACTGATGTTGTATTGGCCAGGTTTCGGCTTGGTTACAAGTACTGACTGATGTTGTAGTGGCCAGACGTAGGCTTGGTTACAAGTACTGACTGACGTTGCAGTGGCCAGGCTTAGGTTTGGTTACAAGTACTGACTGATGTTGTAGTGGCCAGGCTTAGGCTTGGTTACAAGTACTGACTGATGCTGTAGTGGCCAGGCTTAGGGTGGGTTACAAGTACTGACTGATATTGTAGTGGCCAGGCTTAGGCTTGGTTACAAGTACTTACTGATGTTGTAGTGGCCAGGCTTAGGCTTAGTTACAAGTACTGACTGATGTTGTAGTGGCCAGGCTTAGGCTTGGTTACAAGTACTGACTGATGTTGTAGTGGCCAGGCTTAGACTAGGTTACAAGTACTGACTGATGTTGTAGTGGCCATGCTTAGGCTTGGTTACAAGTACTGACTGATGTTGTAGCGGCCAGGCTTAGGCTTCGTTACAAGTACTGACTGATGTTGTAGTGGCCAGGCTTAGGCTTGGTTACAAGTACTGACTGATGTTGCAGTGGCCAGGCTTAGGCTTGGTTACAAGTACTGACTGATATTGTAGTGGCCAGGCTTAGGCTTGGTTACAAGTACTGACTGATATTGTAGTGGCCAGCCTTAGGCTTGGTTACAGGTACTAACTGATGTTGTATTGGCCAGGTTTCGGCTTGGTTACAAGTACTGACTGATGTTGTAGTGGGCAGACGTAGGCTTGGTTACAAGTACTGTGAAGGCTTACTCAGCCCTGTAACAACTTCAGTCTGTATTACCAAGGCTGGCTCCTCCTCAGGAAAATTAATGCATAGAAAAAGAATAAAAACTGACAAACATAAACACTTTATTATTTAGAAAATATAAAATATAAAACACTTAAATATGAAATATTGATCCTACATTAAAGAAAATGAAAAATGAAAAAAATAAATGATATCTGAATTAACGCTAATATATATAAAACTTGGGTGTCTGGTGTTGGTGACACTGCGTGTTGTTGAAATCATAGCCATTGCTGACGATGTGGGGGGGGGGGGGTCGCAGGTGTTGGTGACAACCCACCGGCTCGTTCTTCACAGAGTGTATAGCCGTAAATAATCTATCCAGATGACAGAAAAGCAGGTTCTTTACCGCTGCAATGACGAGGGGTTAATTCCTGCAACCTCATACATGTGCACAGGTAAGTAGATAAAACATGCGACGTCTCAGGATGTTAGTCCGTCTCCTTCAATTCTACTCGTTGGTTGGCAGGTGACCCATTCTGTCATTCCAAGCTGGAAAGAGAGACAGGTTTCCCACTGCTTAAGAAATCACTCCCCATGATTAGTACAATACCTAAAAGACGTGGTGATTATTATGACATTTAACATAAAGCAAGACTGAAAGGACTAAGTTTATTATTGGTCAAAAGTGAAGCTTTCAACCAATAAGTCCACTAGAATATGAGCAGGCGTGTACTTACAGTAGTGCTGGGAGTTGTGAGTCGAGTGATTACTGTTTGACCGGAGCCCCACACGTCACCTTTCGTGGGGGGAGGGAAGGAAGGGGGGGGATAGCGGGAGCTAGACTTACCCTACCTTAACAAGCAGCCGGCAATCAAACTATCGCTTTCGGGTTGGGGGAAAAAAGGGGGGGAATAGCCGGAGCTGGACTTACCCTACCTTAACCAGTGGCAGGCAATCAAACTATTGTTACTATATACTCCCTCGCTACTCCTATCTATTGAACTTTTCCCTCATACTTCTCCATACCAAGAATTATAGTCAAGGAGTATAAGAAGAATAGGCGAGGAAAAAGTTCTAACACGTGGAAGTCGCGTAAGACAACAAACCTTCTTCTGACTGTCACAACTTAACCAGTAAGAGAAATAATTGGATGAACCATTGATATACACTATATAGAACTTAAAAGCTTGGAGAGCCAATGTCCACCTCAAGAGGCGACTGTTGGTTCCCTTAAAAGTTTCTAGGTATATCAAAGGTTTGTGATCCGTTTCTAAAATGAATTCTTTTCCCAGTAAATAAAATTTAAGCTTGGAGATACCCCACACAAGGGCCAAACATTCCTTTTCTATTGTGGAGTATCTCGTTTCTGCAGGAGGGAAGTTTTAGATTTAATAAATATACAGGATCTAGGAGTGTGTGTATTTTGTGCAGTAAGCACCTGACACCTATTGCAAGAACTATACTTCTTTGTAACCTGAGAATACATGCTTGGCCAAAAATAAGTGTGCCTGAGCTTATGCCACGTCTTACGATGGGTCGAGTGTTTGGTCACTGGCAAATCATGAGCCATTTGAAGAACAGTCTCTCGACATGGTTTAGGAACAACAAGGAGGGAATAATCTATCACTGAAGAATGAGATTTAAATACAGATTTATATAGGATACCATTAATATATTCAAACTTATGAGATACGTATCTCCCATGGATAACTTTGTTGTTAAAAGCTTGATTATGACAATCCCGAAGTGAAGGGCAATTGCGCTGTATATTGACAAAGTCATCCTTGGATATAAAATCTGGGAAAATAAAAGGACTTACGGTGGCAGAAGAGGAGGTAGGAGAAGCCGGGGTTATGGTCTGAGCCCTAGTCAAGACATTGAGAGTGCTGGAGGCAATTCCTTTATTTTCACCTGACGAGTGGACAGGTGATCCTGCTACCTCACTATCGAGAGCAGTATCATCTGTTTCCACCCCTAAATGAACAGTACGAGATAATGCAGCTTCCGGTGCGGAATTGTTAAGAGGATTATTTAACTTGCAAGGAAGAAGAACTGGAAAACTTAGATCCACGGGTGGTGACGAAAGATCCGCCTCTGAAGGAAGAACGGCACCTTTAATTTTTTTTTATTATCACACTGGCCGATTCCCACCAAGGCAGGGTGGCCCGAAAAAGAAAAACTTTCACCATCATTCACTCCATCACTGTCTTGCCAGAAGGGTGCTTTACACTACAGTTTTTAAACTGCAACATTAACACCCCTCCTTCAGAGTGCAGGCACTGTACTTCCCATCTCCAGGACTCAAGTCCGGCCTGCCGGTTTCCCTGAATCCCTTCATAAATGTTACTTTGCTCACACTCCAACAGCACGTCAAGTATTAAAAACCATTTGTCTCCATTCACTCCTATCAAACACGCTCACGCATGCCTGCTGGAAGTCCAAGCCCCTCGCACACAAAACCTCCTTTACCCCCTCCCTCCAACCCTTCCTAGGCCGACCCCTACCCCGCCTTCCTTCCACTACAGACTGATACACTCTTGAAGTCATTCTGTTTCGCTCCATTCTCTCTACATGTCCGAACCACCTCAACAACCCTTCCTCAGCCCTCTGGATAACAGTTTTGGTAATCCCGCACCTCCTCCTAACTTCCAAACTACGAATTCTCTGCATTATATTCACACCACACATTGCCCTCAGACATGACATCTCCACTGCCTCCAGCCTTCTCCTCGCTGCAACATTCATCACCCACGCTTCACACCCATATAAGAGCGTTGGTAAAACTATACTCTCATACATTCCCCTCTTTGCCTCCAAGGACAAAGTTCTTTGTCTCCACAGACTCCTAAGTGCACCACTCACTCTTTTTCCCTCATCAATTCTATGATTCACCTCATCTTTCATATACCCATCCGCTGACACGTCCACTCCCAAATATCTGAATACGTTCACCTCCTCCATACTCTCTCCCTCCAATCTGATATTCAATCTTTCATCACCTAATCTTTTTGTTATCCTCATAACCTTACTCTTTCCTGTATTCACCTTTAATTTTCTTCTTTTGCACACCCTACCAAATTCATCCACCAATCTCTGCAGCTTCTCTTCAGAATCTCCCAAGAGCACAGTGTCATCAGCAAAGAGCAGCTGTGACAACTCCCACTTTGTGTGTGATTCTTTATCTTTTAACTCCACGCCTCTTGCCAAGACCCTCGCATTTACTTCTCTTACAACCCCATCTATAAATATATTAAACAACCACGGTGACATCACACATCCTTGTCTAAGGCCTACTTTTACTGGGAAAAAATTTCCCTCTTTCCTACATACTCTAACTTGAGCCTCACTATCCTCGTAAAAACTCTTCACTGCTTTCAGTAACCTACCTCCTACACCATACACTTGCAACATCTGCCACATTGCCCCCCTATCCACACTGTCATACGCCTTTTCCAAATCCATAAATGCCACAAAGACCTCTTTAGCCTTATCTAAATACTGTTCACTTATATGTTTCACTGTAAACACCTGGTCCACACACCCCCTACCTTTCCTAAAGCCTCCTTGTTCATCTGCTATCCTATTCTCCGTCTTACTCTTAATTCTTTCAATTATAACTCTACCATACACTTTACCAGGTACACTCAACAGACTTATCCCCCTATAATTTTTGCACTCTCTTTTATCCCCTTTGCCTTTATACAAAGGAACTATGCATGCTCTCTGCCAATCCCTAGGTACCTTACCCTCTTCCATACATTTATTAAATATTTGCACCAACCACTCCAAAACTATATCCCCACCTGCTTTTAACATTTCTATCTTTATCCCATCAATCCCGGCTGCCTTACCCCCTTTCATTTTACCTACTGCCTCACGAACTTCCCCCACACTCACAACTGGCTCTTCCTCATTCCTACAAGATGTTATTCCTCCTTGCCCTATACACGAAATCACAGCTTCCCTATCTTCATCAACATTTAACAATTCCTCAAAATATTCCCTCCATCTTCCCAATACCTCTAACTCTCCATTTAATAACTCTCCTCTCCTATTTTTAACTGACAAATCCATTTGTTCTCTAGGCTTTCTTAACTTGTTAATCTCACTCCAAAACTTTTTCTTATTTTCAACAAAATTTGTTGATAACATCTCACCCACTCTCTCATTTGCTCTCTTTTTACATTGCTTCACCACTCTCTTAACCTCTCTCTTTTTCTCCATATACTCTTCCCTCCTTGCATCACTTCTACTTTGTAAAAACTTCTCATATGCAAACTTTTTCTCCCTTACTACTCTCTTTACATCATCATTCCACCAATTGCTCCTCTTCCCTCCTGCACCCACTTTCCTGTAACCACAAACTTCTGCTGAACAGGAAAGTGGGTGCAGGAGGGAAGAGGAGCGATTGGTGGAATGATGATGTAAAGAGAGTAGTAAGGGAGAAAAAGTTAGCATATGAGAAGTTTTTACAAAGTAGAAGTGATGCAAGGAGGGAAGAGTATATGGAGAAAAAGAGAGAGGTTAAGAGAGTGGTGAAGCAATGTAGAACAAGTAATTGGGGCTAGTACCGCATTAGTCCAACCGGTGAACCATTTAGTTTTCAAGTAACAACGTATTGTAGGGAAAGTATTTTCTCGACCCAAGTAATCTGAAAGAATAGAGGACACACGAGAGGTTTTAAAGTAAGGGAACAGTTTGTCCGAAATTACGATGCACGTACATCCACTGTCACGTAATATATCTGAGACTTTTATACCATTAACTGCTCCTGAACAGAAGGGTACTTGGTCATTACCGTCGACAAAACATCTTCCAACTTTCTCTATTTTCTTGGAAGGACAATCTGGACGTTTATGTCCGATACCACCACACCGATGACATGTTGGTATAATAGCTGGTGACTTTGCTTCTACTGTAGGCTTCTTAATCTTTGGTTCAGGTGAACCATTGCTTTTAAGGTTCGATCCCTTTAGGTCTTTATAGGAATTGTGAGCCTCAGCATACAAGTCAGCGGCCTCAGCAATTTCCTCAGCTTTAATCAGGTTACGTTCTCTAATGAACGTTCGTATCTGGTGAGGAAGAGCTGTCAGGAACTGGTCAGCAACCATGAAGTCTCTAAGAGATTCCTAAATGTGATCAATTCCTGAACTCTCTATCCAAAAGTCGAACAAACGAAAGAGTGTTACTAGTAACTGCTGAAAGTTCTTGCCAGGCTGTAAGGTGGCATACCTGAAATCTTTCCTGTAAGAATTTGTGTTTTTTTGATATGCTTTAAGGATTGCCTTCTTCAGCAGGTTATAATTACATATGATATCCTGCGACAAAGTTGCATAGATATTCAAAGCTGTACCGGAAAATAACATTCCTAACCTGGTAACCCAGGTGTCAGCAGGCCATTCACAGAGGGTAGCGGTATTTTCAAACCTGATAATGTATGAAGTAATGTCTTCACCTTCTGTGAAGGGAGGAAAATTAGGTGTTGGAATATGTGCCCTAGCTGCATGATGTTCAATTACTCCTTCCTCTAATTGTTGTTGTGTCAGAGTTAACTTTTTATTCTCTAATTCAAGGAGAGCTTTTTCGAGCTCACGATCCTTTTCCCTTTCTTAATTCATGTTCTCTACGTTTTTCCTCAACTTCTCTATCCTTTGCTCTTTCCTGAAGTTCTCTTAATTTAACTTGTTCCTCACGTACTCTACCTCTCTCCTCACAATCAAGTCTATCACGCCCTTTTTTGTCTTTTGCTCTCTTTCTAGCTGTCATTCTTGGCTTTCTCTTTAAACTCTCTCTCTCTCCTTTTTCTCCTGTCTTTCAAGGTTCTCTTTCTCCTTTTTCTCTTCTCTTTCGATTCTCTCTCTCTCCTTTTCCTCTTCTCTTTCGATTCTCTCTCTCTCCTTTTCCTCTTGTCTTTCCCTTTCTAACTGTCTTTCTTCTCTCTCAATTCTCTCTCTTTCAATTCTTTCCTGGATCTTAGCACTAATGAAAGATTCTAAATTTTTCCCTGTTATTCCTAACTTCCTTCCAGCATTCATCCAAAACTGGTATTCCTCCATACTTGCAAGAGTAACTTAAACTACCAGGGGAAAAATGAAAAAGGTATTAAAGAAAACGGAGGGTTCAATTCCTGCTCCATTCGAAATGTAAATAAACCAGAGGGCTCAATCCCTGCTTCAATTAAACAATATGTATTAATGAAAACGAAGGGTTCTATGCCAGCTGCGAGCAAACAGTAAGTAGAATGGGGTCCCTTGACCATCCAATCTTCTCAAAAACAAATCAAGAGTGTTCTACGACAGTTCCCTTGATATAATAAAGAGCTCAATGAAACAAATTGTCACTGGAAAATCTCGGGTCCCTAGAGTCCAATCCTCCAAAGTGTTTCAAGCTCGAAAAAAGGTGGCAGAATTAACTATTATATCCTGCCTGACTTGACTTACAATAGAGACTATAACAATCACCAAGTCTTTTAAATACCTGTACTGTAGTCCTACCATAGAGAATGATTACTTATGGCTGGTGGTAACCGTCTGTTGTATGCTGCGTTGAAGTTCCATTGGTAGATTCGAGATGGAGTTGAATCTTGATTCAGTCGAGTTGATCCTTGCAAGGTCGCCACTTGTGAAGGCTTACTCAGCCCTGTAACAACTTCAGTCAGTATTACCAAGGCTGGCTCCTCCTCAGGAAAATTAATGCATAGAAAAAGAAAAAAACTGACAAATATAAACACTTTATTATTTAGAAAATATAAAATATAAAACACTTAAATATGAAATATTGATCCTACATTAAAGAAAATGAAAAATGAAAAATATAAATGATATCTGAATTAACGCTAATATATATAAAACTTGGGTGTCTGGTGTTGGTGACACTGCGTGTTGTTGAAATCGTAGCCGTTGCTGATGATGTGGGGGGGGGGGGGTCGCAGGTGTTGGTGACAACCCACCGGCTCGTTCTTCACAGAGTGTATAGCCGTAAATAATCTATCCAGATGACAGAAAAGCAGGTTCTTTACCGCTGCAATGACGAGGGGTTACGTCCTGCAACCTCATACATGTGCACAGGTAAGTAGATAAAACATGCGACGTCTCAGGATGTTAGTCCGTCTCCTTCAATTCTACTCGTTGGTTGGCAGGTGACCCATTCTGTCATTCCAAGCTGGAAAGAGAGACAGGTTTCCCACCTTTTAAGAAATCACTCCCCATGATTAGTACAATACCTAAAAGACGTGGTGATTATTAAGACATTTAACATAAAGCAAGACTGAAAGGACTAAGTTTATTATTGGTCAAAAGTGAAGTTTTCAACCAATAAGTCCACTAGAATATGAGCAGGCGTGTACTTACAGTAGTGCTGGGAGTTGTGAGTCGAGTGATTACTGTTTGACCGGAGCCCCACACGTCACCTTTCGTGGGGGGAGGGAAGGAAGGGGGGGGGGATAGCGGGAGCTAGACTTACCCTACCTTAACAAGCAGCCTGCAGTCAAACTATCACTTTCGGGGTGGGGGAAAAAGGGGGGGAATAGCGGGAGCTGGACTTACCCTACCTTAACCAGTGGCAGGCAATCAAACTATTGTTACTATATACTCCCTCGCAGTGGCCAGGCTTAGGCTTTGTTACAAGTACTGACTGATGTTGTAATGGCCAGGCATAGGCTTGGTTACAAGTATTGACTGATGTTGTAGTGGCCAGGCTTAGGCTTGGTTACAAGTATTGACTGATGTTGTAGTGGCCAGGCTTAGGCTTGGTTACAAGTATTGACTGATGTTGTAGTGGCCAGGCTTAGGCTTGGTTACAAGTATTGACTGATGTTGTAGTGGCCAGGCTTAGGCTTGGTTACAAGTATTGACTGATGTTGTAGTGGCCAGGCTTAGGCTTGGTTACAAGTACTGACTGATGTTGTAGTGGCCAGGCTTAGGCTTGGTTACAAGTATTGACTGATGTTGTAGTGGCCAGGCTTAGGCTTGGTTACAAGTACTTCTGGCAGTTTGAGAGAAACACATATGATGGTCAAACCAAATACAAGTCTTATGGTCACTGTCTTAAACACTATGTGCTTAAATATCCACTTACTGGGAAATATATGAATAGACAGTATAACAACATATGTGACTTTTTAAGAAAGCTTACTAGTGAAAATAAGATACCAGATATATTAAACAAATTTTTATACCTAGCTTCTAGGCCTTTAGTGCGTCCACATGCTCTCGCTCTACCGTCCATAGGATGTGCATGGGAGGTACAATAAACTAGCACTACCGTCCACAGGATGGACATGGGAGGTACAATAAACTAGCCACTATTGTCCACAGGATTGACATGGGAGGTACAATAAACTAGCACTATCGTCAACAGAATGGACATGGGAGGTACAATAAACTAGCACTACCGTCCACAGAATGGACATGGGAGGTACAATAAACTAGCACTATCGTCCACAGAATGGACATGGGAGGTACAATAAACTAGCACTACCGTCCACAGAATGGACATGGGAGGTACAATAAACTAGCCACTACCGTCCACAGGATGGACATGGGAGGTACAATAAACTAGCACTATCGTCCACAGGATGGACATGGGAGGTACAATAAACTAGCCACAGGATGGACATGGGAGGTACAATAAACTAGCCACTACCGTCCACAGAATGGACATGGGAGGTACAATAAACTAGCGACTACCATCCACAGGATGGACATGGGAGGTACAATAAACTAGCACTACCGTCCACAGAATGGACATGGGAGGTACAATAAACTAGCCATTACCGTCCACAGGATGGACATGGGAGGTACAATAAACTAGCACTATCGTCCACAGAATGGACATGGGAGGTACAATAAACTAGCCACTACCGTCCACAGAATGGACATGGGAGGTACAATAAACTAGCCACTACCATCCACAGGATGGACATGGGAGGTACAATAAACTAGCACTACCGTCCACAGAATGGACATGGGAGGTACAATAAACTAGCCATTACCGTCCACAGGATGGACATGGGAGGTACAATAAACTAGCACTATCGTCCACAGAATGGACATGGGAGGTACAATAAACTAGTCACTTAGGTAGTAAAATATAATTGTTGCACTTGAACCTTCCGTCACTTCAGAACATTTCCAGACACTTAAAGATAAGCTAATCTATGCTCCTGTTCTAAAATTCACTGACGTTGAAAATTTCTTTTCTTCAGTTGACCACAGACACCCGTGCTGCTAGTATACGCGCTGTCTTATTCCGTAAGACAGATGCAAAATATTACCCAGTTGTAATTGCCATTCAGTCTTAATAAGGTAAAACATAACTACACTGTTACGTAACGGAAAACATTAGGTATTGTTTGGGCTTCGAAACACTTCCGGGATATTATTTATTAGTGACTTGTTTACGACTTGACAGATCATGCACCGATGACCTAATTGTTTGAGAGCAAACAACCGGACGATTGGGAAACTGATTCTTTTCAAAAGTCTCCTCCATCATCTGTTACAAGAAAGTTTAGTGTAGTATGTCTACAGATAATTCATACCTTGAAAGCCTTGACAATTTTATTTACAATAGGAGTAAATTCACAAAATTGTGTGAGATGATCGGCCATCACATACAGACGATCGTTACCTTGTTAGAGACCTTCAGAAATTGGTCAGTAAGGCAAATGATATTCTTTATATTTGTTCTTTGTAAGTGGAACAAACCTAATTGTTAGTGGAACAAACCTAATTGTTAGTGGAACAAACCTAATTGTAAGTGGAACACACCTAATTGTTAGTGGAACAAACCTAATTGTTAGTGGAACAAACCTAATTGTTAGTGGAACAAACCTAATTGTTAGTGGAACAAACCTAATTGTTAGTGGAACAAACCTAATTGTTAGTGGAACAAACCTAATTGTTAGTGGAACAAACCTAATTGTTAGTGGAACAAACCTAATTGTTAGTGGAACAAACCTAATTGTTAGTGGAACAAACCTAATTGTTAGTGGAACAAACCTAATTGTTAGTGGAACAAACCTAATTGTTAGTGGAACAAACCTAATTGTTAGTGGAACAAACCTAATTGTTAGTGGAACAAACCTAATTGTTAGTGGAACAAACCTAATTGTTAGTGGAACAAACCTAATTGTTAGTGGAACAAACCTAATTGTTAGTGGAACAAACCTAATTGTTAGTGGAACAAACCTAATTGAGATAAGGTGATCGGATATTTCCTTAGTGATGCATATTGTTATGTTGGTTCCCCTTTTTACTTGCAGGTCTGGTTCTCCTTATATGTTCTAGTGTGGTGGTTCTTCTTATATGTTCTAGTGTGGTGGTTTTCCTTATATGTTCTAGTGTGGTGGTTCTTCTTATATGTTCTAGTGTGGTGGTTCTCCTTATATGTTCTAGTGTGGTGGTTCTCCTTATATGTTCTAGTGTGGTGGTTCTTCTTATATGTTCTAGTGTGGTGGTTCTCCTTATATGTTCTAGTGTGGTGGTTCTCCTTGTATGTTCTAGTGTGGTGGTTCTCCTTGTATGTTCTAGTGTGGTGGTTCTCCTTGTATGTTCTAGTGTGGTGGTTCTCCTTGTATGTTCTAGTGTGGTGGTTCTCTTTGTATGTTCTAGTGTGGTGGTTCTCCTTGTATGTTCTAGTGTGGTGGTTCTCCTTATATGTTCTAGTGTGGTGGTTCTCCTTGTATGTTCTAGTGTGGTGGTTCTCCTTATATGTTCTAGTGTGGTGGTTCTTCTTATATGTTCTAGTGTGGTGGTTCTCCTTATATGTTCTAGTGTGGTGGTTCTCCTTATATGTTCTAGTGTGGTGGTTCTCCTTATATGTTCTAGTGTGGTGGTTCTCCTTATATGTTCTAGTGTGGTGGTTCTCCTTATATGTTCTAGTGTGGTGGTTCTCCTTATATGTTCTAGTGTGGTGGTTCTCCTTATATGTTCTAGTGTGGTGGTTCTCATTATATGTTCTAGTGTGGTGGTTCTTCTTATATGTTCTAGTGTGGTGGTTCTCCTTATATGTTCTAGTGTGGTGGTTCTCCTTGTATGTTCTAGTGTGGTGGTTCTCCTTATATGTTCTAGTGTGGTGGTTCTCCTTGTATGTTCTAGTGTGGTGGTTCTCCTTATATGTTCTAGTGTGGTGGTTCTCCTTATATGTTCTAGTGTGATGGTTCTTCTTATATGTTCTAGTGTGGTGGTTCTCCTTATATGTTCTAGTGTGGTGGTTCTCCTTATATGTTCTAGTGTGGTGGTTCTCCTTATATGTTCTAGTGTGGTGGTTCTCCTTATATGTTCTAGTGTGGTGGTTCTCCTTATATGTTCTAGTGTGGTGGTTCTTCTTATATGTTCTAGTGTGGTGGTTCTTCTTATATGTTCTAGTGTGGTGGTTCTCCTTATATGTTCTAGTGTGGTGGTTCTCCTTATATGTTCTAGTGTGGTGGTTCTCCTTATATGTTCTAGTGTGGTGGTTCTCCTTATATGTTCTAGTGTGGTGGTTCTCCTTATATGTTCTAGTGTGGTGGTTCTCCTTATATGTTCTAGTGTGGTGGTTCTCCTTATATGTTCTAGTGTGGTGGTTCTCCTTATATGTTCTAGTGTGGTGGTTCTCCTTATATGTTCTAGTGTGGTGGTTCTCCTTATATGTTCTAGTGTGGTGGTTCTCCTTATATGTTCTAGTGTGGTGGTTCTCCTTATATGTTCTAGTGTGGTGGTTCTCCTTATATGTTCTAGTGTGGTGGTTCTCCTTATATGTTCTAGTGTGGTGGTTCTCCTTATATGTTCTAGTGTGGTGGTTCTCCTTATATGTTCTAGTGTGGTGGTTCTCCTTATATGTTCTAGTGTGGTGGTTCTCCTTATATGTTCTAGTGTGGTGGTTCTCCTTATATGTTCTAGTGTGGTGGTTCTCCTTATATGTTCTAGTGTGGTCGTTCTTCTTATATGTTCTAGTGTGGTGGTTCTCCTTATATGTTCTAGTGTGGTGGTTCTCCTTATATGTTCTAGTGTGGTGGTTCTCCTTATATGTTCTAGTGTGGTGGTTCTCCTTATATGTTCTAGTGTGGTGGTTCTCCTTATATGTTCTAGTGTGGTGGTTCTCCTTATATGTTCTAGTGTGGTGGTTCTCCTTATATGTTCTAGTGTGGTGGTTCTCCTTATATGTTCTAGTGTGGTGGTTCTCCTTATATGTTCTAGTGTGGTGGTTCTCCTTATATGTTCTAGTGTGGTGGTTCTCCTTATATGTTCTAGTGTGGTGGTTCTCCTTATATGTTCTAGTGTGGTGGTTCTTCTTATATGTTCTAGTGTGGTGGTTCTCCTTATATGTTCTAGTGTGGTGGTTCTCCTTGTATGTTCTAGTGTGGTGGTTCTCCTTATATGTTCTAGTGTGGTGGTTCTCCTTGTATGTTCTAGTGTGGTGGTTCTCCTTATATGTTCTAGTGTGGTGGTTCTCCTTATATGTTCTAGTGTGGTGGTTCTTCTTATATGTTCTAGTGTGGTGGTTCTCCTTATATGTTCTAGTGTGGTGGTTCTCCTTATATGTTCTAGTGTGGTGGTTCTCCTTATATGTTCTAGTGTGGTGGTTCTCCTTATATGTTCTAGTGTGGTGGTTCTCCTTATATGTTCTAGTGTGGTGGTTCTTCTTATATGTTCTAGTGTGGTAGTTCTTCTTATATGTTCTAGTGTGGTGGTTCTCCTTATATGTTCTAGTGTGGTGGTTCTCCTTATATGTTCTAGTGTGGTGGTTCTCCTTTTATGTTCTAGTGTGGTGGTTCTCCTTATATGTTCTAGTGTGGTGGTTCTCCTTATATGTTCTAGTGTGGTGGTTCTCCTTATATGTTCTAGTGTGGTGGTTCTCCTTATATGTTCTAGTGTGGTGGTTCTCCTTATATGTTCTAGTGTGGTGGTTCTCCTTATATGTTCTAGTGTGGTGGTTCTCCTTATATGTTCTAGTGTGGTGGTTCTCCTTATATGTTCTAGTGTGGTGGTTCTCCTTATATGTTCTAGTGTGGTGGTTCTCCTTATATGTTCTAGTGTGGTGGTTCTCCTTATAAGTTCTAGTGTGGTGGTTCTCCTTATATGTTCTAGTGTGGTGGTTCTCCTTATATGTTCTAGTGTGGTGGTTCTCCTTATATGTTCTAGTGTGGTGGTTCTCCTTATATGTTCTAGTGTGGTGGTTCTTCTTATGGTTCTTATATGTTCTAGTGTGGTGGTTCTCCTTATATGTTCTAGTGTGGTGGTTCTCCTTATATGTTCTAGTGTGGTGGTTCTCCTTATATGTTCTAGTGTGGTGGTTCTCCTTATATGTTCTAGTGTGGTGGTTCTCCTTATATGTTCTAGTGAGGTGGTTCTTCTTATATGTTCTACTGTGGTGGTTCTTCTTATATGTTCTAGTGTGGTGGTTCTCCTTATATGTTCTAGTGTGGTGGTTCTCCTTATATGTTCTAGTGTGGTGGTTCTCCTTATATGTTCTAGTGTGGTGGTTCTCCTTATATGTTCTAGTGTGGTGGTTCTCCTTATATGTTCTAGTGTGGTGGTTCTCCTTATATGTTCTAGTGTGGTGGTTCTCCTTATATGTTCTAGTGTGGTGGTTCTTCTTATATGTTCTAGTGTGGTGGTTCTTCTTATATGTTCTAGTGTGGTGGTTCTCCTTATATGTTCTAGTGTGGTGGTTCTCCTTATATGTTCTAGTGTGGTGGTTCTCCTTATATGTTCTAGTGTGGTGGTTCTCCTTATATGTTCTAGTGTGGTGGTTCTCCTTATATGTTCTAGTGTGGTGGTTCTCCTTATATGTTCTAGTGTGATGGTTCTTCTTATATGTTCTAGTGTGGTGGTTCTCCTTATATGTTCTAGTGTGGTGGTTCTCCTTATATGTTCTAGTGTGGTGGTTCTTCTTATATGTTCTAGTGTGGTGGTTCTTCTTATATGTTCTAGTGTGGTGGTTCTCCTTATATGTTCTAGTGTGGTGGTTCTCCTTATATGTTCTAGTGTGGTGGTTCTTCTTATATGTTCTAGTGTGGTGGTTCTCCTTATATGTTCTAGTGTGGTGGTTCTCCTTATATGTTCTAGTGTGGTGGTTCTCCTTATATGTTCTAGTGTGGTGGTTCTCCTTGTATGTTCTAGTGTGGTGGTTCTTCTTATATGTTCTAGTGTGATGGTTCTTCTTATATGTTCTAGTGTGGTGGTTCTCCTTATATGTTCTAGTGTGGTGGTTCTCCTTATATGTTCTAGTGTGGTGGTTCTCCTTGTATGTTCTAGTGTGGTGGTTCTTCTTATATGTTCTAGTGTGGTGGTTCTCCTTGTATGTTCTAGTGTGGTGGTTCTCCTTATATGTTCTAGTGTGGTGGTTCTCCTTATATGTTCTAGTGTGGTGGTTCTCCTTATATGTTCTAGTGTGGTGGTTCTCCTTATATGTTCTAGTGTGGTGGTTCTCCTTGTATGTTCTAGTGTGGTGGTTCTCCTTGTATGTTCTAGTGTGGTGGTTCTCCTTGTATGTTCTAGTGTGGTGGTTCTCCTTATATGTTCTAGTGTGGTGGTTCTCCTTATATGTTCTAGTATGGTGGTTCTTCTTATATGTTCTAGTGTGGTGGTTCTTCTTATATGTTCTAGTGTGGTGGTTCTTCTTATATGTTCTAGTGTGGTGGTTCTCCTTATATGTTCTAGTGTGGTGGTTCTCCTTATATGTTCTAGTGTGGTGGTTCTCCTTGAATGTTCTAGTGTGGTGGTTCTTCTTATATGTTCTAGTGTGGTGGTTCTCCTTATATGTTCTAGTGTGGTGGTTCTCCTTATATGTTCTAGTGTGGTGGTTCTCCTTATATGTTCTAGTGTGGTGGTTCTCCTTATATGTTCTAGTGTGGTGGTTCTTCTTATATGTTCTAGTGTGGTGGTTCTTCTTATATGTTCTAGTGTGGTGGTTCTCCTTATATGTTCTAGTGTGGTGGTTCTCCTTATATGTTCTAGTGTGGTGGTTCTTCTTATATGTTCTAGTGTGGTGGTTCTTCTTATATATTCTAGTGTGGTGGTTCTTCTTATATGTTCTAGTGTGGTGGTTCTCCTTATATGTTCTAGTGTGGTGGTTCTTCTTATATGTTCTAGTGTGGTGGTTCTTCTTATATGTTCTAGTGTGGTGGTTCTCCTTATATGTTCTAGTGTGGTGGCTCTCCTTATATGTTCTAGTGTGGTGGTTCTCCTTATATGTTCTAGTGTGGTGGTTCTTCTTATATGTTCTAGTGTGGTGGTTCTTCTTATATGTTCTAGTGTGGTGGTTCTTCTTATATGTTCTAGTGTGGTGGTTCTCCTTATATGTTCTAGTGTGGTGGTTCTTCATATATGTTCTAGTGTGGTGGTTCTTCTTATATGTTCTAGTGTGGTGGTTCTCCTTATATGTTCTAGTGTGGTGGTTCTCCTTATATGTTCTAGTGTGGTGGTTCTCCTTATATGTTCTAGTGTGGTGGTTCTTCTTATATGTTCTAGTGTGGTGGTTCTCCTTATATGTTCTAGTGTGGTGGTTCTCCTTATATGTTCTAGTGTGGTGGTTCTCCTTATATGTTCTAGTGTGGTGGTTCTTCTTATATGTTCTAGTGTGGTGGTTCTCCTTATATGTTCTAGTGTGGTGGTTCTTCTTATATGTTCTAGTGTGCTGATTCTCGTTATATGTTCTAGTGTGGTGGTTCTCCTTATATGTTCTAGTGTGGTGGTTCTCCTTATATGTTCTAGTGTGGTGGTTCTTCTTATATGTTCTAGTGTGGTGGTTCTCCTTATATGTTCTAGTGTGGTGGTTCTTCTTATATGTTCTAGTGTGGTGGTTCTCCTTATATGTTCTAGTGTGGTGGTTCTTCTTATATGTTCTAGTGTGGTGGTTCTTCTTATATGTTCTAGTGTGGTGGTTCTCCTTATATGTTCTAGTGTGGTGGTTCTCCTTATAGGTTCTAGTGTGGTGGTTCTTCTTATATGTTCTAGTGTGGTGGTTCTTCTTATATGTTCTAGTGTGGTGGTTCTTCTTATATGTTCTAGTGTGGTGGTTCTCCTTATATGTTCTAGTGTGGTGGTTCTCCTTATATGTTCTAGTGTGGTGGTTCTCCTTATATGTTCTATTGTGGTGGTTCTTCTTATATGTTTTAGTGTGGTGGTTCTTCTTATATGTTCTAGTGTGGTGGTTCTTCTTATATGTTCTAGTGTGGTGGTTCTCCTTATATGTTCTAGTGTGGTGGTTCTTCTTATATGTTCTAGTGTGGTGGTTCTTCTTATATGTTCTAGTGTGGTGGTTCTCCTTATATGTTCTAGTGTGGTGGTTCTTCTTATATGTTCTAGTGTGGTGGTTCTTCTTATATGTTCTAGTGTGGTGGTTCTCCTTATATGTTCTAGTGTGGTGGTTCTTCTTATATATTCTAGTGTGGTGGTTCTTCTTATATGTTCTAGTGTGGTGGTTCTTCTTATATGTTCTAGTGTGGTGACAGCGGTGCTCGCAGCAGTTGTGTTTGCCTGGAGAGAGGAAGGAGAGGTATGAAGTCATCTTCACTTCATCACCCTACACAAGAAGCATCCGTCTCTCAACGAGCTATCCTGATGTCGTGTCTGCACTTTTGAGCATCCAGACACAGGTACAAGCAGGATCCAGCCGAAATTTGTCGAAATTCTCCGAGAATTGTGAGTGGCGTCCCAGTGACTCCACGCTACCGTGTCCCACCCTGTTTCTCAAGTCACGTGTTCAGCGTCACTTGTATGTTGCTGTTGTTGTTCAGCTCAGCACAGCTGTTTCAGCAAGCCAGAGGTGAGTTTTGTGGTGATTTCTGCGTCCAGTGTGAGCTTCTCCACGTGTTTGTGGGTGGAGGAGGAGGAGGAGGAGGAGGAATGGCTAGATGCTCGCCCTGCCATACACTCACCCACGCTCCTCGCCACCACACTACCATACATTGGATGTGGCATGGGTGTTTTGATTTAGAGTGTGTGTGTGTGTGTGTACTCACCTATTTGTACTCACCTATTTATGGTTGCAGGGGTCGATTCATAGCTCCTGGCCCCGCCTCTTCACTGATTGCTACTAGGTCCTCTCTCTCCCTGCTCCATGAGCTTTATCATACCTCGCCTTAAAACTATGTATGGTTCCCGCCTCCACTACTTCACTTTCTAGGCTATTCCACGGCTTGACTACTCTATGACTGAAGAAATACTTCCTAACATCCCTTTGATTCATCTGAGTCTTCAACTTCCAATTGTGACCTCTTGTGTCTGTGTCCCATCTCTGGAACATCCCGTCTTTGTCCACCTCGTCTTTTCCGCGCAGTATTTTATATGTCGTTATCATGTCTCCCCTGACCCTCCTGGCCTCCAGTGTCGTCAGGCCGATTTCCCTCAACCTTTCTTCGTAGGACAATCCCCGTAGCTCTGGGACTAGTCTTGTTGCAAACCTTTGCACTTTCTCTAATTTCTTAACGTGCTTGACTAGGTGTGGATTCCAAACTGGTGCTGCATACTCCAGTATGGGCCTGACGTAAATGGTATACAGAGTCTTGAACGAATCCTTACTGAGGTATCGGAACGCTATCCGTAGGTTTGCCAGGCGCCCGTATGCTGCAGCAGTTATCTGATTGATGTGCGCCTCGGGAGATATGCTCGGTGTTATGCTCACCCCCAGATCTTTTTCCTTGAGTGAGGTTTGCAGACTTTGGCCATCTAAACTATATTGTGTCTGCGGTCTTCTTTGCCCTTCCCCAATCTTCATGACTTTGCATTTGGCAGGGTTAAACTCAAGGAGCCAGTTGCTGGACCAGGCTTGTAGCCTGTCCAGGTCTCTTTGTAGTCCTGCCTGATCCTCATCTGATTTGATTCTTCTCATTAACTTCACATCATCCGCAAACAAGGACACTTCTAAGTCTATCCCTTCCGTTTTGTCATTCACATATACCAAGAACAGCACAGGTCCTAGGACTGACCCCTGTGGAACCCCGCTTGTCACAGGCGCCCACGCTGACACCTCGTCACGTACCATGACTCGTTGTTGCCTCCCTGTCGGGTATTCTCTGATCCATTGCAGTGCCTTTCCTGTTATGTGTGCCTGATCCTCTAGCTTTTGCAGTAACCTCTTTTGAGGAACTGTGTCGAAGGCCTTCTTGCAGTCCAAAAAAATGCAGTCGATCCACCCCTCTCTCTCTTCTCTTACTTCTGTCACCTTGTCATAAAAGTCTAGTAGGTTTGTGACACAGGATTTTCCCTCCCTGAAACCATGCTGGTTGTCAATTATACACTTGTTTCTTTCCAGGTGTTCCACCACTCTCCTCCTGATGATCTTCTCCATGACCTTGCATACTATACACGTTAGTGATACAGGTCTGTAGTTTAGTGCCTCATGTCTGTCTCCCTTTTTAAAAATTGGGACTACATTTGCCATCTTCCATACCTCGGGGAGTTGCCCAGTTTCAAATGATGTGTTGAAGGTCTTTGTTAACGGTACACACAATATCTCTGCTCCTTCTTTAAGGACCCACGGAGAGATGTTGTCTGGTCCCACCGCCTTTGAGGTGTCAAGTTCACATAGCATCTTCTTCACCTCCTCCTTGGTTATATGTACCTCATCCAGCACTTGCTGGTGCACCCCCTTGCTCTGATTTCCTGGAGTCCTACTGGTTTCCACTGTAAATACTTCTTTAAATGTTGTGTTGAGCTCCTGACATACCTCCCGGTCGTTTCTTGTGAATTCCCCACCACCCTTCCTCAGTCTGATTACCTGGTCCTTGACTGTTGTTTTCCTCCTGATGTGGCTGTACAACAGCTTCGGGTCAGTCTTGACTTTCGATGCTATGTCATTTTCGTATTGTCTCTGAGCCCCCCTTCTTATCTGTGCATATTCGTTTCTGGCTCTTCGGCTAATATCTTTATTTTCCTGAGTTCTCTGTCTTCTGTACCGTTTCCATTCTCTAGTACACATAGTTTTTGCCTCCCTACACCTTTGGGTGAACCAAGGACTCGTTCTGTTCTTCCCATTATTTCTGTTTCCCTTGGGAACAAACCTCTCCTCTGCCTCCTTGCATTTTGTTGCCACATAGTCCATCATTTCTTGTACTGGTTTTCCTGTCAGTTCCCTCTCCCACTGAATGTCTTGAAAGAAGTTCCTCAAGCCTGAGTAGTTCCCCCTTTTGTAGTTTGGTTTTTCCCACCCTATTCCTGCTGCTCTCTCCACTTGGAGCTCAACTATGTAGTCGAAGCACAGAACCACATGATCACTAGCTCCCAGGGGCCTTTCATAAATGATATCCTCGATGTCAGAACTACTCAAGGTGAATACAAGGTCCAGTCTTGGTGGTTCATCCTCTCGTGTCTCTCTGGTAGTGTCTCTAACATGTTGATGCATGAGGTTTTCCAGTACCACATCCATCATCTTGGCTCTCCATATTTCGGGACCACCATGGGGCTCCAGGTTTTCCCAGTCAATCTCCTTGTGATTGAAATCACCCATAACTAGTAACTTTGCTCCCCCCATGTGTGCTCTCGTGGCCACCTCGGCTAGTGTGTCGACCATTGCTCTGTTGCTCTCATCGTATTCTTGTCTTGGCCTCCTGCAGTTCTGTGGTGGGTTGTACATTACTGCAATTATCACCTTATGTCCCTCAGACTGGATTGTTCCTACTAAGTAGTCCCTTTCGCCCGTGCCATCCATTCCTTCCATTTTCTCAAACCCCCACTGGTTTTTAATGAGCAGTGCAACTCCTCCTCCCCCTCTCCTTCCTCTGTCTTTCCTGAGGATTTGATATCCGGATGGAAAGATTGAATCTGTTATTATTCTGGTGAGTTTTGTTTCTGTGAGTGCTGTTATGTCTGGGGATGTCTCCTTGATTCTTTCGTGCCACTCCTCATACTTATTTGTTATTCCATCTGCATTTGTATACCACACCTTCAACTTTTTTTCTGAGATTGTGGTCTGGGAGGTGTATTGGGGTTGGGGAAGTGGGAGACCTGATAAGGAACTATGGGTGGTTGCTGTGGGGGTGGAGTTTGTAATGCAGTGGGTGGGGGCATTGGATGTGGCATGGGTGTTTTGGTTTAGAGTGTTTGGTTGCACTGGGGTTGACCTGGTTGGGAGGCTTCTATAGGAAGTTGTGAGGGAGGCTGTATTTGATCTTCCTGTGTCTGGGATCTCTTGTCTGTCTTCTCCATCCCCTTTCTTTCCTCCTTTCGCCTTTGTACCATCTCTCTCTGTTTCTGCCTTTCTGCTTGTGTTCTGTCGCGGTCGAGATACACCTTCCTGTATGCCGGCATGTCCCTTAATCGTGCTTTCTCCTGCAGGATCCTGTTCCGAGTCGATTCTGCCTTGAAGGTCACTTTCAATGGCCGGGTTCTTTTTTTTACAAACCCTCCCTATTCTCCGAAAATTTTCCAGCTGGGTCATGTCGTCTTCTCCTATTGCTTTCATGATGCTTTCAATTGTTTTTTTTCCCCTTGTTTTCTTGCTTCATATGTTTCCCCTTCAACTTCCTGGAACCCATACACAAAGACTGACCTCACTCTTTCATTCTTCCACTGCATATCCCTGTGTATCCCCTCATTCAATTTGATTTCCTCCATTGCAGCTTTCCTTTCTTCAGTTTCACTAGCTAATGTACTTGGGCTCAGTGGCCTGTCATTTTCCCTTCTCGGCTTTCCCTGGGCTCTGCTGTGGTCTGTTAGGGCCTCCACATATAGCTTAGCTCTTTCACTTACTAGAGTCTCCACTGATTGAGCTTCTACATGCAGTTTTGCTCCTTCTTTCCCTACAGTCCCCTTATTTGTGGCTGAGGTAGCAGTCTCTGTTGTCAATCCCAAAACGTTCTTTAGTTCTTTAGGCTGTTTCAGATTTTTCAGTTCCTCTTCTAAACTCTGTATCCTGGCCTCTGCTGCTTTGACTTGCACCTCCCACTTCCTGCTTTCCATGTCTATCCTCTCTTCCATTCTCATGCTAAGTTCTTCTAGTTTCTTTTCCCATTCATGTTCCGTTTTTGTGAGCTCTGCTGCCCAATCTTCATTTGCAGTTTCCTCCTCCTGTCCCTTGGTTTTTCATGTTGCTCTCTGGCAACCCATTTTTGTTTTATCCTGATTGCCTCAGAGTGGGAAAGCTATGTAATTCTGTATGTTAGGTTAGTATTGTGTATGTCAGAGTGTAGGGGGGGGAGGTAGTGGAGGAACTGTGGCTATGTGGGAGAGTAGTGGGGATGGGGAGTGGGAAGGAGGGAGAAGCAAGTGGGTGAGTGGGAGAGGGAGAGGGGGAAGGAGGGAGAGGTGGGGAGGGGGTGGGTGAAAGAGGGAGGGGAGGGATCAGGTGAAGGAGTGAGATGTTGGTGGAGGAGGGGGGGAGTGTATGTGTGTGTGTGGTTGTGTGTGTGTGTTGTGTGTGTGTGTTGTGTGTGTGTGTTGTGTGTGTGTGTGTGTGTGTGTGTGTGTGTGTGTCGTGTGTGTGTGTCGTGTGTGTGTGTTGTGTGTGTGTGTGTGTGTGTGTGTGTACTCACCTAGTTGTACTCACCTAGTTGAGGTTGCAGGGGTCGAGTCCAAGCTCCTGGCCCCGCCTCTTCACTGGTCGCTACTAGGTCACTCTCCCTGAACCATGAGCTTTATCGTACCTCTGCTTAAAGCTATGTATGGATCCTGCCTCCACTACATCGCTTCCCAAACTATTCCACTTCCTGACTACTCTGTGGCTGAAGAAATACTTCCTAACATCCCTTTGATTCATCTGTGTCTTCAGCTTCCAACTGTGTCCCCGTGTTGCTGTGTCCAGTCTCTGGAACATCCTGTCTTTGTCCACCTTGTCAATTCCTCTCAGTATTTTGTAAGTCGTTATCATGTCCCCCCTATCTCTCCTGTCCTCCAGTGTCGTCAGGTTGATTTCCCTTAACCTCTCCTCATAGGACATACCTCTTAACCCTGGAACTAGTCTTGTTGCAAACCTTTGCACTTTTTCTAGTTTCTTTACATGCTTGGCTAGGTGTGGGTTCCAAACTGGTGCCGTGTACTCTAATATGGGCCTAACGTACACGGTGTACAGGGTCCTGATCGACTCCTTATTAAGATGTCGGAATGCTGTTCTGAGGTTTGCCAGGTGCCCATATGCTGCGGCAGTTATTTGGTTGATGTGCGCTTCAGGAGATGTGCCTGGTGTTATACTCACCCCAAGATCTTTTTCCTTGAGTGATGTTTGTAGTCTCTGGCCCCTTAGACTGTACTCCGTCTGCGGTCTTCTTTGCCCTTCCCCAATCCTCATGACTTTGCACTTGGTGGGATTGAACTCCAGGAGCCAGTTGCTGGACCAGGTCTGCAGCCTGTCCAGATCCCTTTGTAGTTCTGCCTGGTCTTCGATCGAATGAACTCTTCTCATCAACTTCACGTCATCTGCAAACAGGGACACCTCGGAGTTTATTCCTTCCGTCATGTCGTTCACAAATACCAGAAACAGCACTGGTCCTAGGACTGACCCCTGTGGGACCCCGCTGGTCACAGGTGCCCACTCTGACACCTCGCCATGTACCATTACTCGCTGCTGTCTTCCTGACAAGTATTCCCTGATCCATTGCAGTGCCTTCCCTGTTATCCCTGCTTGGTCCTCCAGTTTTTGCACTAATCTCTTGTGTGGTACTGTGTCAAAAGCCTTCTTGCAGTCCAAGAAAATGCAATCCACCCACCCCTCTCTCTCTTGTCTTACTGCTGTCACCATGTCATAGAACTCCAGTAGGTTTGTGACACAGGATTTCCCATCTCTGAAACCATGTTGGCTGCTGGTGATGAGATCATTCCTTTCTAGATGTTCCACCATTCTTCTCCTGACAATCTTTTCCATGATTTTGCATGCTATACATGTCAGTGACACTGGTCTGTAGTTTAGTGCTTCATGTCTGTCTCCTTTTTTAAAGATTGGGACCACATTTGCTGTCTTCCATGCCTCAGGCAATCTCCCTGTTTCGATAGATGTATTGAATATTGTTGTTAGGGGTACACATAGCACCTCTGCTCCCTCTCTCAGGACCCATGGAGAGATGTTATCTGGCCCCATTGCCTTTGAGGTATCTAGCTCACTCAGAAGCCTCTTCACTTCTTCCTCCGTTGTGTGTACTGTGTCCAGCACATGGTGGTGTACCCCACCTCTCCGTCTTTCTGGAGCCCCTTCTGTCTCCTCTGTGAACACTTCTTTGAATCTCTTGTTGAGTTCCTCACATACTTCACGGTCATTTCTTGTTGTCTCTCCTCCTTCCTTCCTTAGCCTGATTACCTGGTCCTTAACGGTTGTTTTCTTCCTGATGTGGCTGTATAACAGCTTCGGGTCAGATTTGGCTTTTGCTGCTATGTCGTTTTCATATTGACGTTGGGCCTCCCTTCTTATCTGTGCATATTCGTTTCTGGCTCTACGACTGCTCTCCTTATTCTCCTGGGTCCTTTGCCTTCTATATTTCTTCCATTCCCTAGCACACTTGGTTTTTGCCTCCTTGCATCTTTGGGTGAACCATGGGCTCATCCTGGCTTTTTCATTATTCCTGTTACCCTTGGGTACAAACCTCTCCTCAGCCTCCTTGCACATTGTTGCTACATATTCCATCATCTCATTAACTGGCTTCCCTGCCAGTTCTCTGTCCCACTGAACCTCATTCAGGAGGTTCCTCATTCCTGTGTAGTCCCCTTTCCTGTAGTTTGGTTTCATTTGTCCTTGCCTTCCTGCTTCCCCCTCCACTTGTAGCTCTACTGTGTATTCGAAGCTCAAAACCACATGATCGCTGGCCCCAAGGGGTCTTTCATATGTGATGTCCTCAATATCTGCACTACTCAAGGTGAATACTAAGTCCAGTCTTGCTGGTTCATCCTCTCCTCTCTCTCTTGTAGTGTCCCTTACGTGTTGGTACATGAAATTTTCCAGTACCACCTCCATCATCTTAGCCCTCCATGTATCTTGGCCCCCATGTGGCTCCAAGTTCTCCCATTCGATCTCCTTGTGGTTAAAGTCACCCATGATCAGGAGCTGTGCGCTGCATGCATGAGCTCTTCTCGCCACTGCAGCCAGTGTGTCAACCATCGCTCTATTGCTCTCGTCATACTCTTCCCTTGGCCTCCTGCTGTTCTGTGGTGGGTTATACATCACTGCAATTATCACCTTGGGACCACCAGAGTGAAGCGTTCCCGCTATGTAATCACTTTCTTCTCCGCTGTCTCCTCTCTCCAGCTCATCAAAATTCCATCGGTGTTTGATCAGCAACGCCACTCCTCCACCCCCCCTGTTCCTTCTGTCTTTTCTCAGGATCTGGTATCCCACTGGAAAGATGGCATCTGTTATCATACCTGTAAGCTTGGTTTCTGTGATCGCTATGATGTCTGGTGATGCCTCTTTGACTCTTTCGTGCCACTCCTCCCACTTGTATGTTATTCCATCAGCGTTTGTGTACCATACCTTCAGTTTCCTTTCTAACACTGTGGTTTGGGAGGCCTGTGGGGGTGGGAGACCTGGTAGCTTACTGTGGGATTCTATAGTTGGGGGTTGGGTGGAAGCTGTGGGTATGGATTGTATTGTGTGTTGGGATGGTATGATAGGTTGTGGGGTTCTGAGGATAGTTGTGTGTGTGCTTGCCCTTGTTGCTCTGTTCTGCTCTGACTGACCTCTGCTGGTTCCATCCTTGTCTCCTTTCCTAGCTCCTTTCGCTTTTTTGTCCTCTCCCTCAGCTGCTTTCTCTCTGTTTGTGTTCTGTCTCTGTCTAGGAACACCTTCTTGTACTCTTCCGAACTTTTCAACCGTGGTTTCTCTTGGAGGATCCTGTTCCGCACTGTTTCTGTCCTGAGAATCAGCCTGATCGGTCGGTTTCTCCCCTTCAAGTACCCCCCTATTCTCTGAAAATTTACAATCTCATCCATGTCTTCTCCCCCTATTTCTGTGATGATTTTCTCAATCTCCTTTCTTTCTTCCTGCCGTCTTTCAGTGTGTGTCCTTTCCTCTCTCTCCCGAAGCCCATGGATAATCACTGATTTTGCCCTTTCCTCCTCCCATTGCCTCTTCCTCTGTGACTCTGGTTCCTGTCTGTATGTGGTCATTTTCTCCCTTGATTTTTCCAGTGGCTCTTGGTAGCATGGTTGTGCCTCAGCATTCGACCTATCTCCCTCTCCATCTGCACCCATCTGCTCTTCCCTTCCACTCACTGGCCCTTCTTTGCAGGCTGATATGACCTTAGCATAATTCATATCTCCTTCCTTCCTGTTCAGCCTCTCATCATCGTATGGTGTGTCTTCTCTGGTCACTACGCCTGAGACTTGCTTCAGCCTGTTTACCTCAAATTCTAGGACCTTTACCCTGGCTACTGCAGTTTCGACTTGTGACTCCCAATTCTTCGTCTCCTTCTCCAACCTCTTTTCCCATTTCACAGAGAGCTCTTTCTCCATTTTTTCAGAAAGCTCTTCTAATTTTCTCTCCCATTCTTGCTCTATCCTTTTCCACTGTTCCTCCATCCATTCCTCCCTACCAGTACCATTGTCATCTGATCCCTGATTCCTGCGAGTCCCAACCATTTTTTTTTTTATGAAAGAGAGAAAGAGAAAAAGAAAAAGGGGGAGAGAGTGAGAGATAGGGAGAGAGAGAAGGGGAGCCTAGAAGGAGGGGAAAAGAAGGGAAAAAGGGGGAGAAAGTGAGAGAGGGAAAAGGTAAGAGAGAGGGGGGAGTGAAAAGGGAAGAGAGAGAGAGAAGAGGAAAAGAGAGAGTAAGAGAGGAAGAGAGAGAGGGAGAGAGAGAGAAAGAGTGAAAGGAATAGAGAGGAAGAGAGAGAGGATAAGAGAGAGGATGAGAGAGAGGATGAGAGAAAGGGGGAGAGAGAAAGAGAGAGAGAGAGAGAGAGAGAGAGAGAGAGAGAGAGAGAGAGAGAGAGAGAGAGAGAGAGAGAGAGAAAGAGAGAGGGAGAGAGAGGAAGAGAGAGGAGAGGAGAGGGAGAGAGATGGGGGGGGAAAGGAAGGGTTATAGGGTCACTTCACAGGAAGGTGTAAAATCCTGTATATGTGTGTGTATGTTTATGTGTGTGTGTGTGTGTTTATGTGTGTGTGTGTGTGTTTATGTGTGTGTGTGTGTGTGTGTGTGTGTGTGTGTGTGTGTGTGTACTCACCTAATTGTACTCACCTAATTGTGGTTGCAGGGGTCGAGACTCAGCTCCTGGCCCCGCCTCTTCACTGATCGCTACTGGATCCTCTCTCTCTCTGCTTCCTGAGCTTTGTCATACCTCTTCTTAAAACTATGTATGGTTCCTGCCTCCACTACTTCACTTGCTAGGCTATTCCACTTGCTGACAACTCTATGACTGAAGAAATACTTCCTAACGTCCCTGTGACTCGTCTGAGTCTTCAGCTTCCAGTTGTGACCCCTTGTCCCTGTGTCCCCTCTCTGGAACATCCTATCTCTGTCCACCTTGTCTATTCCCCACAGTATCTTGTATGTCGTTATCATGTCTCCCCTGACCCTTCTGTGTGTGTGTGTGTGTGTGTGTGTTTGTGTGTGTGTGTGTGCTACAGCTATTCAAGTGCCTAACAACAGTACTATTCTCACCAAGTGTGCATGCATATGTTTATGTAAACAGTCCTTATTTCCCACATATGTACTACATATGTATTGTATATGTACCCGATCTCTTGGTTCCCACTGTACTCTTACGAGTTTAAAATTACGTTCAAAAATTAATACACTAGGCTTCGCCTATATGCCGCTACCTCTAAATTCTATTAAATGCCAGTAAATGCTGCTTATTCTAATTCTGATAGCTCGAGGAGAGTGACCCCCAATTCCAGCTAGAGACAGGTACTATTGACCCCATGCAACTCAAACTAGGTGAATATTACTTGCGGCTGGCAGTGGAGTAACGTTGCTGGTCTGTCCTGTGTCCCAGAAGTTGAAGGTGTTTGATGCTTCTCGGTAATTTTTCCACTAACTTCCTGTATGCACTATATTCTCTAGCTCTTCTAATTTTTTCACTCACTCACTGTATTTACTGACACATCTATACATAGTTCTTATCTCCCTGGTCTTGAGTCGCACTTATTCTTCAAAATAACCCACTGCGTTATTATGGCAACACTATTTAGGCCTGACACAACCGTTCACCCTTCCAACGGCCCTCACTAGACACTCAGCCAATATTTCCTTTTTTTCTTTTCTGTGATCACTTATATTTCCTTTTTTCGGGGCTTAAGGTATTATATGCACTCTTATGCGTGCACACCGCCTATATCCCACACTCTATTCCTTATGGCACAGTCAGAAATTATCACCAAAACACGAGCTCAAACCGCGTGACTCCTCCACGAGTGTGTGTGTGTGTGTGTGTGTGTGTGTGTGTGTGTGTGTGTGTGTGTGTGTGTGTGTGTGTGTGTGTGTGTGTCGTGTGTGTGTGTGTGTCAGTGGTCCTTGACTGGTCACAACTTCTTGTGACCTGACCCCCACTCTCCACCTACTTACAATGTTGCCCTTAAAAGCTGTGTGTGTATGTGTGTATACGTGTGTATTCGTGTGTATTGGGGAGGTATGAGGGGTAGATACTGTTAATACATACCAGTAATTCTGGGTTGTAAAAAGTGGAAATTGCTACTAGGGTCTAAAGCTTCTATGAGTGTCTGCCCTTGTGTGTGTGAGAGAGAGGGATGGTTGGGGGGAGGGGTAGATGGTGTGGTTTAAAGATCCGTTATACCTCTCTGTTCCAACTGTCTTTCCTAGAAATGCTACTCTCTCCACTTATTGCCCTTTCTGGATTTAAGTATCAATTATTGCTGGTTATTATCCTATTCCTTGTTCACGTTGAGAGAAGACTTCCTAGCTTCCTAAGTATTCTTACTACTAATAACTACTGTAATAGCTTGCAAGAGTGAGTGACCAGTATCTAACAGAGATGCAAGGCCAGAACAAGCCTGCAACATGCAAACCACAAAATAGGTGAGTGATACTTATGCTGGCAACGGTCGTACAAGTTGCCAGATGCTGATGACGAAGTCGTCGTACATAGTCCTTAAATCCCTATTTTGGAGATCCTTCACCCGTGTTGATTATAGCCACATGTGCTCATACATCCCTCGTTCCTCACGCGATTTCACTCTTCACTTATGATAGTATACACTTCACATTATATGCACTTCACTTTATATGTATAATGGCACACAACTTGTCATGACGTCACTGCTTAAGCAGGCCTACTGCTGCCACCTTCCCTTGTTATATATTTTATTTTTCCTTTCCCCTTTTGCTTATTAACTTTTTCACTCTCACTGTATGGTGCCCCACATTTCACTTGTTAACCAAACGCTGATAATTCTTGAACAGCCGCTTCCACACTCACTTTGATCTTTGTATGTTTGAATCTGTGTGGCAACAGCGCCTATAGACCCACAACGGCTTGGCGCTTTGAAATATTGATAATTTCAGCTTCCTCTCGACTATTTTTAACTAATAACTTTAGTTATCACTCGTATTATTGTTCACTGACGATGTCACTACCACTGATTACTGCTAGCATTTACTGCACACCTTAAAAAACACTAGGGTTCTCGGAGCCTAGTTACCCCCGTCTGCACCCCACGGACCCACGTGTGTGTGTGTGTGTGTGTGTGTGTGTGTGTGTGTGTGTGTGTGTGTGTGTGTGTGTGTGTGTGTGTGTGAGTGCATGTGTGTGTGTGGGCGGGAGGTGTGAAGTGTTGTTAATAACCGTTCACCTAACTGGCTATTAAAATATTTCCTAGTGCACATGGAGGTGAGTTCACACACACACAAACACACACACATACACACACACACACACACACACACACACACACACACACACACACACACACACACACACACACACATACACACACACACACACATGCACACACACACACACACACGCATATGCATGTCAAGAAATTAGAGAAAGTTCAAAGGTTCGCAACAAGACTAGTCCCGAAGCTAAGGGGCATGTCCTATGAGAGAGGTTAAGGGAAATCAACCTGACGACACTGAAGGACAGGAGGGATAGGGGAGGACATGATAATGATATATAAAATACTGAGAGGAAGTGACAAGATGGAAAGGGACAGAGTTCTTCAGAGATGTGACAGAGCAACAAGTGGACACAGTTGGAAGTTGAAGACCCAGACTATGGCTCTGCTGACATCAGAGACCTTAGAAGATACTCTGTAGGAGAAACAAATAATTACTGGAGCAAAAGGATTTAGCTGTTAAGGAGGAAATGGTCACCAGCAGTGATAGTGGCAGCTGCTTTAAGTGGCAAGTGGCTCACACTTCAGGAAGAAGGACGATAAGGACGGTTAACAGAGATGAGGTGAAGGTAGGAAATCGATTCTCTGTTCTCCAGGACGAGTGTACTTCAGTGGTTAGTGAGGTTGAAGGTACAACTGATTCCCCTGCTAATCAAGGTAAGAATATTTTAATAGTAGGAGATTCTCAGGTAAGATATATGGACCGTGCGTTTTGTAACAGAGACAGAAAAGTTAGACAGAGGGTGTGCCTTCCTGGAGCTGGTGTTGGTGACATAGTCAGCAGGTTGGATAATATTATGTCAGGCAATGGGAACAAACCCATTATCTGTCTTAGTGCGTGGGGTAATGACATTGGGAAGGGCAGGAAAGAGGAGCTGCTGGATAAGTACAGGTCAGCCACAGAAGTAGTTAGGTCTAAGGGAGGGATCCCAGTCATATGTAGCAACTGGTGAGAAAGGGAGTGGGCAATGAATGGATGTCTAGGGCAATTGGTATAAATTGCTGGCTAGACAGGTACTGCAGGGAACTTGCAATCCCATTCATTGATAACTGGGACCTTTTCTATGGCAAACGTGATATGTATGCAAGGGATGGGGTTCATCTCTCTGGGGATGGAGTGGTTGCATTAGTAAATTCGATTGAGAGGATAATTAATGACTTGTCTAGGAATTTAAACTGATAGATTATAGAGGTATGGGTGTTTGTGGGAAACAATCAGGCTGCAGTATTAGGATCAAAATAAAGTTGCTAGTAATGGCAAATCAATTGATCAACAAACAAAGAGAGATAGTAGAGGGCAACGAGTGACTAGCTCCCTTAAGGTTTACTATACAAATAGTAGGAGTCTAAGAAATAAGATAGATGAGCTAAGATTACTTGCAAGTGTAAGTAATATAGATATTATTGGTATAACAGAGACCTAGTTCAACCTGAAAGACAGAGAAATGCCTTCTGAATGCAACATACAGGGTTATAAACTATTCCACACTGATAGGGTCAACAGGAAGGGTGGTGGAGTGGCGATGTAAGTCAGAGAAAATTTAAATTGTTGTCCTAGACATGATATAAGATTAGAAACATCGAACACACAATCTGTTTGGCTACAGTTTCTCGAGGGTCGTGACAAATTAATTTTGGGTGTGATTTATAGGCCCCCAAACCTTGATAGGGAGGGCAGTAAGCTGTTATGGGACGAAATTCATAAGGCACCTAAATATGAAAATGTTGTGATAATGGGAGATTTTAACTTTAGACAAATTGATTGGAACAATATGACAGAAAATCTTAAGTCTAGTGACTTTCTTGATACTGTTCAGGATTGCTTTTTAGAACAGAACCAACTAGAGGAAACAATCTGCTTGACTTGGTTCTTGCCAACAAAGAGTCACTAATTAATAATCATGAGGCTAATGATGAGCTTGGGGAAAGTGATCACAAATCACTTAGTTTCAATATATCATGGAATTACCCAGATAACTGCAATCATGTCTCTGTCCCAGATTTTCGCTTGGCTGACTTCATGGGACTGAAAAATTACCTGGGCGGGCTAAATTGGGATGTCCTGACTATGGGTCAGGTAGGTGATCTTGGTTGCCAATATGACGATTTGCAGAGCATATTTCTAGCTGCCCAGACAACTTTTGTTCCGAGCAGGGAAATTAGATCTAACAAAAATGATCCCAAATGGATGAGCAATAGATTAAAACATCTCATTGGTCAAAAGAGAGGCATATATGGGAGTATCAAAAGAAGGGATAGGTAGTTAAGAAATCAACATATTCAATTAAAGAGAGAAATAAAGAAATAAATAAGAATAGCAAAAAGGGATTATGAGGCTAAGGTCGCAAGGGATTAAAAGACTAACCCAAAAGGGTTCCTTCAGGTATACAGAAGTAAGATTAGGGACAAGATAGGCCCACTTAAGAGTAACTCTGGTCAGATCACTGACAGTGATAAGGATATGTGTGAAATTTTCATTACCTACTTCCTCTCAGTTTTCACCCAGGAAAATACTAACGATATTCCTGAAATAATAGATTATGTAGAACAGGACGATAATAAACTATGCACGATTGCGGTAACTAGTGACATGGTCCTCAGACAAATAGAGAAACTATAACCTAACAAATCCCCAGGTCCTGATGAGCTGTTTGCAAGGGTGTTAAAGGAATGTAAAGAGGAACTTAGAGTACCTTTGGCTAATCTTTTAAACATATCACTACAAACTGGCATAGTGCCTGATAAGTGGAAAATGGCAAATGTAATACCTGTTTACAAGGCAGGTGACAGGTCCTTGGCTTCGAACTATAGACCAATAAGCCTTACCTGCATAGTGGGAAAATTTATGGAATCAATAATTGCCAAAGCAATTCGTAGCCATCTTGATAGATACAGATTGATTAATGAATCTCAATACGGTTTTACAAAGGGGCGTTCCTGTCTTACGAATTTACTAACTTTCTACACTAAGGTGTTTGAGGAGGTAGATCATAGTAATGAATATGATATTGTGTATATGGACTTCAGTAAGGCTTTCGATAGAGTTCCACATTAGAATCTATTGAGGAAACTTGAGGCACACGGAATAGGAGGAGAAATTTTTTCTTGGGTAGAGGCATGGCTGACAAATAGGCAGCAGAGAGTTTGCATAAATGGGGAGAAATCAGAATGGGGGCACGTCACAAGCGGTGTTCCTCAGGGGTCAGTGTTGGGCCCGTTGTTGTTCACAATTTACATAAACGACATTGATGAGGGAATAAATAGCAACATAAGCAAATTTGCTGATGACACCAAAATAGACCGTCCAATTCGTTCTAATCAGGACACTAGAGCACTCCAGGATGATTTGAATAGACTGATGCAATGGTCGGAGAAGTGGCAGATGCAGTTTAATATTGACAAATGCAAAGTTCCAAAGGTTGGACAGGAAAATAACCATATTATTATTATTATTATTAACACACTGGCCGATTCCCACCAAGGCAGGGTGGCCCGAAAAAGAAAAACTTTCACCATCATTCACTCCATCACTGTCTTGCCAGAAGGGTGCTTCACACTACAGTTTTTAAACTGCAACATTAACACCCCTCCTTCAGAGTGCAGGCACTGTACTTCCCATCTCCAGGACTCAAGTCCGGCCTGCCGGTTTCTCTGAACCCCTTCATAAATGTTACTTTGCTCACACTCCAACAGCACGTCAAGTATTAAAAACCATTTGTCTCCATTCACTCCTATCGAACATGCTCACGCATGCCCGCTCGAAGTCCAAGCCCCTCGCACACAAAACTTCCTTTACCCCTCCCTCCAACTTTTCCTAGGCCGACCCCTGCCCCGCCTTCCTTCCACTACAGACTGATACACTCTTGAAGTCATTCTGTTCACTCCATTCTCTCTACATGTCCGAACCACCTCAACAACCCTTCCTCAGCCCTCTGGACAACAGTTTTGGCAATCCCGCACCTCCCCCTAACTTCCAAACTACGAATTCTCTGCATTATATTCACACCACACATTGCCTTCAGACATGACATCTCCACTGCCTCCAGCCTTCTCCTCGCTGCAACATTCATCACCCATGCTTCACACCCATACAGGAGCATTGGTAAAACTATACTCTCATATATTCCCCTCTTTGCTTCCAAGAACAAAGTTCTTTGTCTCCACAGACTCCTAAGTGCACCGCTCACCCTTTTCCCCTTATCAATTCTATGATTCACCTCATCTTTCATAGACCCATCCGCTGACACGTCCACTCCCAAATATTTGAATACATTCACCTCCTCCATACTCTCTCCCTCCAACCTGATATCCAATCTTTCATCACCTAATTTTTTTGTTATCCTCACAACCTTACTCTTTCCTGTAGTCACTTTTTTATTTTCTTCTTTTACATATCCTACCAAATAGAACCTACCTCTGTAACTTCTCTTCAGAATCTCCCAAGAGCACAGTGTCATCAGCAAAGAGCAACTGTGACAACTCTCACTTTATGTGTGATTCATTAGCTTTTAGCTCCACACCTCTTGCCAAGACTCTCGCATTTACTTCTTTTACAACCCCATCTATAAATATATTAAACAACCACGGTGACATCACACATCCTTGTCTAAGGCCTACTTTTACTGGGAAATAATCTCCCTCTTTCCTACATACTCTAACTTGAGCCTCACTATCCTCGTAAAAACTCTTCACTGCTTTCAGTAACCTACCTCCTATACCATACACCTGCAAATCTGCCACATTGCCCCCCATTCCACCATGTCATACGCCTTTTCCAAATCCATAAATGCCACAAAAAACCTCTTTAGCCTTATCTAAATACTGTTCACTTATATGTTTCACTGTAAACACCTGGTCCACACTCCCCCTTCCTTTGCTAAAGCCTCCTTGTTCATCTGCTATCCTATTCTCCGTCTTACTCTTAATTCTTTCAATAATAACTCTACCATACACTTTACCAGGTATACTCAACAGACTTATCCCCCTATAATTTTTGCACTCTCTTTTGTCCCCTTTGCCTTTATACAAAGGAACTATGCATGCTCTCTGCCAATCCCTAGGTACCTTACCCTCTTCTATACATTTATTAAACAATAGCACCAACCACTCCAAAACTATATCCCCACCTGCATTTAACATTTCTATCTTTATCCCATCAATCTCAGCTGCCTTACCCTCTTTCATTTTATCTACTGCCTCACGAACTTCCCCCACACTCACAACTGGCTCTTCCTCACTCCTACAAGATGTTATTCCTCCTTGCCCTATACACGAAATCACAGCTTTCCTATCTTCATCAACATTTAACAATTCCTCAAAATATTTCCTCCATCTTCCCAATACCTCTAAATCTCCATTTAATAACTCTCCTCTCCTATTTTTAACTGACAAATCAATTTGTTCTCTAGGCTTCCTTAACTTGTTAATCTCACTCCAAAACTTTTTCTTATTTTCAACAAAATTTGTTGATAACATCTCACCCACTCTCTCATTTGCTCTCTTTTTACATTGCTTCACCACTCTCTTAACCTCTCTCTTTTTCTCCCTCCTTGCATCACTTCTACTTTGTAAAAACTTCTCGTATACTAACTTTTTCTCCCTTACTACTCTCCTTACATCATCATTTCACCAAACACTCCTCTTCCCTCCTGCACCCACTTTCCTGTAACCACAAACTTCTGCTGAACACTCTAACACTACATTTTTAAACCTACCCCATACCTCTTCGACCCCGTTGCCTATGCTCTCATTAGCCCATCTATCCTCCAATAGTTGTTTATATCTTACCCTAACTGCCTCCTCTTTTAGTTTATAAACCTTCACCTCTCTCTTACCTGATGCTTCTATTCTCCTTGTATCCCATCTACCTTTTACTCTCAGTGTAGCTACAACTAAAAAGTGATGCTGCTGTGACTTCATGCTGCTGTGACATCATGCTGTTGTGACATCAAGCTGCTGTGACATCATACTGCTCTGACATTATGCTGCTGTGACATCATGCTACTGTGACATCATGCTGTTGTGGCCCCTCTATAAACATGTACATCCTGAAGTCTACTCAACAGTCTTTTATCTACCAATACATAATCCAACAAACTACTGTCATTTCGCCCTACATCACATCTTGTATACTTATTTATCCTCTTTTTTCTCAAAATATGTATTACCTCTAACTAAACCCCTTTCTATACAAAGTTCAATCAAATTTCTCCCATTATCATTTACACTTGGCTCCCCAGACTTACCTACCACACCCTCTCTAAAAGTTTCTCCTACTTTAGCATTCAGGTCCCCTACCACAATTACTCTCTCACTTGGTTCAAAGGTTCCTATACATTCACTTAACATCTCCCAAAATCTCTCTCTCTCCTCTACATTTCTTTCTTCTCCAGGTGCATACACGCTTATTATGACCCACTTTTCGCATCTAACCTTTACTTTAATCCACATAATCCCTGAATTTACACATTCATATTCTCTTTTTTCCTTCCAAAATAACCATGCGACATATAAACTAAATAATGTAGATCTTAATACTACTGATTGCGTAAAGGATTTAGGGGTTCTGGTTTTGCAATAATTTAAAACCAAGACAACAGTGCAGTAGTGTTCGCAATAAAGCTAACAGAATTCTTGGCTTCATATCTAGAAGTATAAATAATAGAAGTCCTCAGGTTGTTCTTCAACTCTATATATCCTTGGTTAGGCCTCACTTAGACTATGGTGCTCAGTTCTGGTCACCGTATTACAGAATGGATATAAATGTTCTGGAAAACGAACAGAGGAGGATAGTTCCATTAATAGTGTAGTTCCATTAATAGTGCCGGTAGTTTCACTAGTTGTGCCGGTAGTTCCACTAGTCGTGCCGGTAGTTCCACTAGTTGTATCGGTAGTTTCACTAGTTGTGACGGTAGTTCCACAAGTTGTATCGGTAGTTTCACTAGTTGTGACGGTAGTTCCACAAGTTGTATCGGTAGTTTCACTAGTTGTGACGGTAGTTCCACTAGTTGTGACGATAGTTCCACTAGTTGTGACGATAGTTCCACTAGTTGTGCCGGTAGTTCCACTAGTTGTGACGATAGTTCCACTAGTTGTGACGATAGTTCCACTAGTTGTGCCGGTAGTTCCACTAGTTGTGACGATAGTTCCACTAGTTGTGACGGTAGTTCCACTAGTTGTGACGATAGTTCCACTAGTTGTGACGGTAGTTCCACTAGTTGTGACGATAGTTCCACTAGTTGTGACGATAGTTCCACTAGTTGTGACGGTAGTTCCACTAGTTGTGACGATAGTTCCACTAGTTGTGACGGTAGTTCCACTAGTTGTGACGATAGTTCCACTAGTTGTGACGGTAGTTCCACTAGTTGTGACGGTAGTTCCGCAGTTGTGACGGTAGTTCCACTAGTTGTGACGGTAGTTCCACTAGTTGTGACGGTAGTTCCACTAGTTGTGACGATAGTTCCACTAGTTGTGACGGTAGTTCCGCAGTTGTGACGGTAGTTCCACTAGTTGTGACGGTAGTTCCGCAGTTGTGACGATAGTTCCACTAGTTGTGACGGTAGTTCCACTAGTTGTGACGGTAGTTCCACTAGTTGTGACGGTAGTTCCACTAGTTGTGACGATAGTTCCACTAGTTGTGACGATAGTTCCACTAGTTGTGACGATAGTTCCACTAGTTGTGACGGTAGTTCCACTAGTTGTGACGGTAGTTCCACTAGTTGTGACGGTAGTTCCACTAGTTGTGACGGTAGTTCCACTAGTTGTGACGGTAGTTCCACTAGTTGTGACGGTAGTTCCACTAGTTGTGACGGTAGTTCCACTAGTTGTGACGGTAGTTCCACTAGTTGTGACGGTAGTTCTACTAGTTGTGACGATAGTTCCACTAGTTGTGACGGTAGTTCCACTAGTTGTGACGGTAGTTCCGCAGTTGTGACGGTAGTTCCACTAGTTGTGACGGTAGTTCCACTAGTTGTGACGGTAGTTCCGCAGTTGTGACGGTAGTTCCACTAGTTGTGACGGTAGTTCCGCAGTTGTGACGGTAGTTCCACTAGTTGTGACGATAGTTCCACTAGTTGTGACGATAGTTCCACTAGTTGTGACGATAGTTCCACTAGTTGTGACGGTAGTTCCACTAGTTGTGACGGTAGTTCCACTAGTTGTGACGGTAGTTCCACTAGTTGTGACGGTAGTTCCACTAGTTGTGACGGTAGTTCCACTAGTTGTGACGGTAGTTCCACTAGTTGTGACGGTAGTTCCACTAGTTGTGACGGTAGTTCCACTAGTTGTGACGGTAGTTCCACTAGTTGTGACGATAGTTCCACTAGTTGTGACGGTAGTTCCACTAGTTGTGACGGTAGTTCCGCAGTTGTGACGGTAGTTCCACTAGTTGTGACGGTAGTTCCACTAGTTGTGACGACAGTTCCACTAGTTGTGACGGTAGTTCCACTAGTTGTGACGATAGTTCCACTAGTTGTGACGGTAGTTCCACTAGTTGTGACGGTAGTTCCGCAGTTGTGACGGTAGTTCCACTAGTTGTGACGGTAGTTCCACTAGTTGTGACGGTAGTTCCACTAGTTGTGACGATAGTTCCACTAGTTGTGACGATAGTTCCACTAGTTGTGACGGTAGTTCCACTAGTTGTGACGATAGTTCCACTAGTTGTGACGGTAGTTCCACTAGTTGTGACGATAGTTCCACTAGTTGTGACGGTAGTTCCACTAGTTGTGACGATAGTTCCACTAGTTGTGACGGTAGTTCCACTAGTTGTGACGGTAGTTCCACTAGTTGTGACGGTAGTTCCACTAGTTGTGACGGTAGTTCCACTAGTTGTGACGATAGTTCCACTAGTTGTGACGGTAGTTCCACTAGTTTTGACGGTAGTTCCACTAGTTGTGACGATAGTTCCACTAGTTGTGACGGTAGTTCCACTAGTTGTGACGGTAGTTCCACTAGTTGTGACGGTAGTTCCGCAGTTGTGACGGTAGTTCCACTAGTTGTGACGGTAGTTCCACTAGTTGTGACGATAGTTCCACTAGTTGTGACGGTAGTTCCACTAGTTGTGACGATAGTTCCACTAGTTGTGACGGTAGTTCCACTAGTTGTGACGATAGTTCCACTAGTTGTGACGGTAGTTCCACTAGTTGTGACGGTAGTTCCACTAGTTGTGACGGTAGTTCCACTAGTTGTGACGGTAGTTCCACTAGTTGTGACGGTAGTTCCACTAGTTGTGACGGTAGTTCCACTAGTTGTGACGGTAGTTCCACTAGTTGTGACGGTAGTTCCACTAGTTGTGACGATAGTTCCACTACTTGTGACGGTAGTTCCACTAGTTGTGACGATAGTTCCACTAGTTGTGACGATAGTTCCACTAGTTGTAACGGTAGTTCCACTAGTTGTGACGGTAGTTCCACTAGTTGTGACGGTAGTTCCACTAGTTGTGACGGTAGTTCCACTAGTTGTGACGGTAGTTCCACTAGTTGTGACGATAGTTCCACTAGTTGTGACGGTAGTTCCACTAGTTGTGACGGTAGTTCCACTAGTTGTGACGGTAGTTCCGCAGTTGTGACGGTAGTTCCACTAGTTGTGACGGTAGTTCCACTAGTTGTGACGATAGTTCCACTAGTTGTGACGGTAGTTCCACTAGTTGTGACGATAGTTCCACTAGTTGTGACGGTAGTTCCACTAGTTGTGACGGTAGTTCCACTAGTTGTGACGGTAGTTCCACTAGTTGTGACGGTAGTTCCACTAGTTGTGACGATAGTTCCACTAGTTGTGACGGTAGTTCCACTAGTTGTGACGGTAGTTCCACTAGTTGTGACGGTAGTTCCGCAGTTGTGACGGTAGTTCCACTAGTTGTGACGGTAGTTCCACTAGTTGTGACGATAGTTCCACTAGTTGTGACGGTAGTTCCACTAGTTGTGACGATAGTTCCACTAGTTGTGACGGTAGTTCCACTAGTTGTGACGATAGTTCCACTAGTTGTGACGGTAGTTCCACTAGTTGTGACGGTAGTTCCACTAGTTGTGACGGTAGTTCCACTAGTTGTGACGGTAGTTCCACTAGTTGTGACGGTAGTTCCACTAGTTGTGACGGTAGTTCCACTAGTTGTGACGGTAGTTCCACTAGTTGTGACGGTAGTTCCACTAGTTGTGACGATAGTTCCACTAGTTGTGACGGTAGTTCCACTAGTTGTGACGATAGTTCCACTAGTTGTGACGATAGTTCCACTAGTTGTAACGGTAGTTCCACTAGTTGTGACGGTAGTTCCACTAGTTGTGACGGTAGTTCCGCAGTTGTGCCGCTGGTTCCACTAGCTGTGCTGGTAGTTTCTCTACGTGGTAGTCGTGAGAGTCATGTGTGTCTTATTTCGTAATGCTAAGATTTCAGTTACCTAAAATCAACAATGGGGAAAGATGATCCGAATCACAATCGTGATTCTGGCAATCTTTCTCCCAGAATTGAAGAAAAAATACTAAAAAATAGAGAATGAACTACCCTTCTGAGGAAGTGTGTAAGTCGTTAATAGCTGACCGCACGTACGGGAGAGGAACTTAGGATGACGTTTCGGTCCGATTTGGACCATTTAGGAAGTCACACTGACAGGAGGGTGACATGGAGTCAGTATATATAGACCAGCTGGTAGGGACGGTACGAGAGAGGTAGGATGAGTGGTGGTAGTAGAGGTAAGGCTGGTAGTGAGGTAGGATGAGTGGTGGTAGTAGAGGTAAGGCTGGTAGTGAGGTAGGATGAGTGGTGGTAGTAGAGGTAAGGCTGATAGTGAGGTAGGATGAGTGGTGGTAGTAGAGGTAAGGCTGGTAGTGAGGTAGGATGAGTGGTGGTAGTAGAGGTAAGGCTGGTAGTGGAAGCAGAAGTGGTAATGTGAAGTAGGGAGGGAGGTTGGCGGGATAAGAATAGAAAAAGGGAGGCAAAAGAGAAGGTAGGAGCCAAAGGTAGCAGAGAAGAAAGTAGTTGTGGTGGTGGAGTCAGTCAGCGGCCATGAAAGAGGAGCATCGCAGGAGAGCTAAGAGCCGTTTTGTTGTTGCTAACGACCAAACCTGCTTATTTATTGCCCTGAACCAAAACCTTTCCAAAAACGAAAAACGAATACTTTTTGTTTACTCTAAATGCAATATAAGATGTGTACGAAGGACGATCGGATGAGGGAAGTTAAATTTCTGGAAGCATGATCAATACCATGCCTGACAGTGTCACTTGTAGATGGTCCAAGTTGGACTGAAACATCGTTGTAAGCTTCTCTCTGGCTTAAGCCGGTGGGAAATTAGACCTGCCTCGCATAGGCCAGTAGGCCTGCTGCAGTGTTCCTTCTTTCTTATGTTCTATGTGCGGGTTATTTGTGTATTATACCTGAGAGTCGCCGCTACAAGATAACATTACTCCTGCACGAACAATAGCAAACTCGTCTACGTGTAGATATTTGAAGAGAGAACCAAGAGAAAGCAATTAATGGGAAGTAGAAACAGAGTAGTGATGAGAACACAACCTTGAGGAACACCTTCAACTTGTAAAATTATTATTTATCAGAACATGGAAGTGTTTCTCTGATAAATCATTGTGATGTTCATGAAATTTTAATGACAAGATTGCAAGCAAATAAGGGTACGGGTGGAGTTAGAACCCATGGCGAGTGAGTCATAAAACTCCAGGCCAGTGTGTAAGCCATTGGACATGGGTTCTAACCCCAACAATACTGTGGTTTAAACCAATGTGGAAAAGTGGCAAATTGCCTCGAAGGCTTACGGAATGATCGACGTCTAAGAAGCTGTAATGCCAGGTAGCGTCACAAGCATTTTCAAGGTGAAAAGGACCGCCACCCCTGTTAAGCGTAGCTATTTGTTGCCAGGAAACATCTCTTACGCTGCCCTAAGAGTGTTAAAAGCGTTGCCAGACACGTGAACGACAGACATTTGGCCGATGGATATTTGCCTGAACCGACAATAGACCGAACGAACCACTGTACGGGTGGATCTCGAACTCATGGCAGGTGAGTGGTAAACTCATGGCAGGTGAGTGTTAAACTCATGGCAGGTGAGTGTTAAACTCATGGCAGGTGAGTGTTAAACTCATGGCAGGTGAGTGTTAAACTCGAGATTACTGCCTGGTGTATAAATATAAATATAAATATAAATATCCTGGTGTATAAATATACCCAGTTAGGCAGATTTATACACCAGGATAAATGTTATTGTAACCAGTTGGCCCAGTGGTTACGCACTGGCCTGGAGTTTTAAGACTCAGGTGCCATGAGTTCGATTCCCACCCGTGTTATTTCGAATTTATGAGTCAGATAATTAGGTTAGGTTTGTTATTTTATGGCCTTTTAAATTTTGTTTGCTATATTTATTTCTTCTTTTTAATGTTTGGGAAACATTCTGTGATAAACACCAGTCCAGCCATGTGTCCGTTCTGTGAAACACGTCGACCAAATGTGCAAGAGCTGTGAAACACTGAGACACACCTCACCACTCCTCTTACCTGCTCCTGATAACAGCAAAGTCTGAGACACACCTCACCACTCCTCTTACCTGCTCCTGATAACAACAAAGACTGAGACACACCTCACCACTCCTCTTACCTGCTCCTGATAACAGCAAAGTCTGAGACACACCTCACCACTCCTCTTACCTGCTCCTGATAACAGCAAAGTCTGAGACACACCTCACCACTCCTCTTACCTGCTCCTGATAACAGCAAAGACTGAGACACACCTCACCACTCCTCTTACCTGCTCCTGATAACAACAAAGACTGAGACACACCTCACCACTCCTCTTACCTGCTCCTGATAACAGCAAAGTCTGAGACACACCTCACCACTCCTCTTACCTGCTCCTGATAACAGCAAAGTCTGAGACACACCTCACCACTCCTCTTACCTGCTCCTGATAACAGCAAAGACTGAGACACACCTCACCACTCCTCTTACCTGCTCCTGATAACAGCAAAGACTGAGACACACCTCACCACTCCTCTTACCTGCTCCTGATAACAGCAAAGTCTGAGACACACCTCACCACTCCTCTTACCTGCTCCTGATAACAACAAAGACTGAGACACACCTCGCCACTCCTCTTACCTGCTCCTGATAACAGCAAAGACTGAGACACACCTCGCCACTCCTCTTACCTGCTCCTGATAACAGCAAAGTCTGAGACACACCTCACCACTCCTCTTACCTGCTCCTGATAACAGCAAAGACTGAGACACACCTCGCCACTCCTCTTACCTGCTCCTGATAACAGCAAAGTCTGAGACACACCTCACCACTCCTCTTACCTGCTCCTGATAACAGCAAAGTCTGAGACACACCTCACCACTCCTCTTACCTGCTCCTGATAACAGCAAAGTCTGAGACACACCTCACCACTCCTCTTACCTGCTCCTGATAACAGCAAAGACTGAGACACACCTCACCACTCCTCTTACCTGCTCCTGATAACAGCAAAGTCTGAGACACACCTCACCACTCCTCTTACCTGCTCCTGATAACAGCAAAGACTGAGACACACCTCACCACTCCTCTTACCTGCTCCTGATAACAGCAAAGACTGAGACACACCTCACCACTCCTCTTACCTGCTCCTGATAACACCACTTCACCATATACTAGTCAATAGACTTCAAAAATACAATCGTGTTGATTCTTCTGCTGTGAAATCATTCTGCTGTGACATCATGCTGCTGCGACATCATGCTGCTGTGACATTATGCTGTTGTGAAATCATGCTGCTGTGACATCATGCTGCTGCGACATCATGCTGCTGTGACATTATGCTGTTGTGAAATCATGCTGCTATGACATCATGCTGCTGCGACATCATGCTGCTGTGACATTATGCTGTTGTGAAATCATGCTGCTGTGACATCATGCTGCTGTGACATTATGCTGTTGTGACATCATGCTGCTGTGATATGATGGTGTGACATTATGCTTCTGTGACATCATGCTGCTCTGATATTATGCTGCTCTGACATCATGCTGCTCTGATATTATGCTGCTGTGACATCATGCTGCTATGACACGCTGCTGTGACATCATGCTGCTGTGACATCATGCTGCTGTGACAGCATGCTGCTGTGACATCATGCTGCCGTGACATCATGCTGCTATGACATCATGCTGCTGTGACATTATGCTGCTGTGACTTCATGCTGTTGTGACATCATACTGCTGTGACATCATGTTGCTGTGACATCATGCTGCTCTGACATTATGATGCTGTGACATCATGCTACTGTGACATCATGCTGTTGTGACATCATGCTGCTGTGGCATCATGCTGCTCTGACATCATGCTGTCGTGACATTATGCTGCTGTGACATCATGTTGCTGTGACATCATGCTGCTATGACATCATGCTGCTGTGACATGCTGTTGTGACATCATGCTGCTGTGACATTCTGTTGTGACATCATGCTGCTGTGACATCATGCTGCTGTGACATCATGCTGCTCTGACATGATGCTGCTCTGGTATCATGCTGCTGCGACATCATGCTGCTGAGACATGCTGCTGTGATATCATGCTGCTGTGACATCATGCTGCTATGATATCATGCTGCTGTAACATCATGCTGCTATGACATCATGCTGCTGTGACATCAAGCTGCTGTGACTTCATGCCGCTGTGACATCATGCTGCTGTGACATCATGCTACTGTGACATCATTCTGTTGTGACATTATGCTGCTGTGACATCATGTTAGTGTGACATCAAGCTGCTATGGCATCATGTTGTTGTGACATCATGCTGCTGTGACATCATGCTGCTGTGACATGCAGTTGTGAAATCATGCTGCTGTGACATCATGCTGCTGCGACATCATGCTGCTGTGACATTATGCTGTTGTGAAATCATGCTGCTGTGACATCATGCTACTGCGACATTATGCTGTTGTGACATCATGCTGCTGGGACATGTTGTGACATGATGCTGCTGTGATATGATGCTGCTTTGACATTATGCTGCTCTGACATCATGCTGCTTTGACATCATGCTGCTGTGACATCATGCTGCTGTGACATCATGCTGCTGTGGCTTCATGCTGCTGTGATATCATGCTGTTGTGACATCATGCTGCTGTGACATCATGCTGCTCTGATATTATACTGCTGTGACATCATACTACTGTGACATCGTGCTGTTGTGACATCATGCTGCTGTGGCATCATGCTGCTCTGACATTATGCTGTTGTGACATTATGCTGCTGTGACGTCATGTTGCTGTGACATCATGCTGCTATGACATTATGCTGCTGTTACATGCAGTTGTGACATCATGCTGCTGTGACATGCTGTTGTGACATCATGCTGGTGTGACATCATGCTGCTGTGGCATCATGCTGCTGCGACATCATGCTGCTGTGACATGCTGCTGTGACATCATGCTGCTCTGACATCATGCTGTTGTGACATTATGCTGTGTGACATCATGTTGCTGTGACATCATGCTGCTATGACATCATGCTGCTGTGACATGCTGTTGTGACATCATGCTGCTGTGACATGCTGTTGCGACATCATGCTGCTGTGACATCTTCCTGCTGTGACATCATGCTGCTGTGACATCATGCTGCTGTGACATCATGCTGCTATGACATCATGCTGCTGTGACATCATGCTGCTGTGACATCATGCTGCTGTGACATCATGTTGCTGTGACATCATGCTGCTATGACATCATGCTGCTGTGACATCATGCTACTGTGACATCATGCCTTTGTGACATCATGCTGCTGTGGCATCATGCTGCTCTGACATCATGCTGTTGTGACATTATGCTGCTGTGACATCATGTTGGTGTGACATAATGCTGCTATGACATCAAGTTGCTGTGACATCATGCTGCTGTGGCATCATGCTGCTGTGACATCATGCTGCTGTGACATTATGCTGTTGTGAAATCATGCTGCTGTGACATGCTGCTGTGACATTATGCGGTTGTGAAATCATGCTGCTGTGACATCATGCTGCTGCGACATCATGCTGCTGCGACATCATGCTGCTGTGACATTATGATGTTGTGAAATCATGCTGCTGTGACATCATGCTGCTGTGACATTATGCTGTTGTGACAACATGCTGCTGGGACATGCTGTTGTGACATGATGCTGCTGTGACATTATGCTGCTCTGACATCATGCTGCTTTGACATTATGCTGCTCTGACATCATGCTGCTCTGATATTATGCTGCTGTGACATCATGCTGCTGTGACATGCTGCTGTGACATCATGCTGCTGTGACATCACGCTGCTGTGACATGCTGCTGTGACATCATGCTGCTCTGACATCATGCTGTTGTGACATTATGCTGCTGTGACATCATGTTGCTGTGACATCATGCTGCTATGACATCATGCTGCTGTGACATGCTGTTGTGACATCATGCTGCTGTGACATGCTGTTGCGATATCATGCTGCTGTGACATCTTCCTGCTGTGACATCATGCTGCTGTGACATCATGCTGCTGTGACATCATGCTGCTATGACATCATGCTGCTGTGACATCATGCTGCTGTGACTTCATGCTGCTGTGACATCATGCTTTTGTGACATCATGCTGCTGTGACATCATACTGCTCTGACATTATGCTGCTGTGACATCATGCTACTGTGACATCATGCTGTTGTGACATGCTGCTGTGTCATCATGCTGCTCTGTCATCATGCTGTTGTGACATTATGCTGTTGTGACATCATTCTGCTATGACATCATGTTGCTGTGACATCATGCTGCTGTGACATCATGCTGCTGTGACATCATGCTGCTGTGACATCATGCTGCTGTGACATCATTTTGCTGTGACATCATGCTGCTATGACATCATGCTGCTGTGACATCATGCTGCTGTGACATCATGTTGCTGTGACATCATGCTGCTGTGACATCATGCTGCTGTGACATCATGCTGCTGTGACATCATGCTGCTGTGACATCATGTTGCTGTGACATCATGCTGCTGTGACATCATGCTGCTGTGACATCATGCTGCTGTGACATCATGTTGCTGTGACATCATGCTGCTATGACATCATGCTGCTGTGACATCATGCTACTGTGACATCATACCTTTGTGACATCATGCTGCTGTGGCATCATGCTGCTCTGACATCATGCTGTTGTGACATTATGCTGCTGTGACATCATGTTGGTGTTACATCATGCTGCTATGACATCATGTTGCTGTGACATCATGCTGCTGTGGCATCATGCTGCTGTGACATCATGCTGCTGTGACATTATGCTGTTGTGAAATCATGCTGCTGTGACATGCTGCTGTGACATTATGCGGTTGTGAAATCATGCTGCTGTGACATCATGCTGCTGCGACATCATGCTGCTGCGACATCATGCTGATGTGACATTATGATGTTGTGAAATCATGCTGCTGTGACATCATGCTGCTGTGACATCATGCTGCTGTGACATCATGTTGCTGTGACATCATGCTGCTGTGACATCATGCTGCTGTGACATCATGCTGCTGTGACATCATGTTGCTGTGACATCATGCTGCTATGACATCATGCTGCTGTGACATCATGCTACTGTGACATCATACCTTTGTGACATCATGCTGCTGTGGCATCATGCTGCTCTGACATCATGCTGTTGTGACATTATGCTGCTGTGACATCATGTTGGTGTTACATCATGCTGCTATGACATCATGTTGCTGTGACATCATGCTGCTGTGGCATCATGCTGCTGTGACATCATGCTGCTGTGACATTATGCTGTTGTGAAATCATGCTGCTGTGACATGCTGCTGTGACATTATGCGGTTGTGAAATCATGCTGCTGTGACATCATGCTGCTGCGACATCATGCTGCTGCGACATCATGCTGATGTGACATTATGATGTTGTGAAATCATGCTGCTGTGACATCATGCTGCTGTGACATTATGCTGTTGTGACAACATGCTGCTGGGACATGCTGTTGTGACATGATGCTGCTGTGACATTATGCTGCTCTGACATCATGCTGCTTTGACATTATGCTGCTCTGACATCATGCTGCTCTGACATTATGCTGCTGTGACATCATGCTGCTGTGACATGCTGCTGTGACATCATGCTGCTGTGACATCATGCTGCTGTGACATCATGCTGCTATGACATCATGCTGCTGTGACATCATGCTGCTTTGTCATTATGCTGCTCTGACATCATGGTGCTCTGACATTATGCTGCTGTGACATCATGCTGCTGTGACATGCTGCAGTGACATCATGCTGTTGTGACATCATGCTGCTGTGACATCATGCTGCTTTGATATTATGCTGCTGTGACATCATGCTACTGTGACATCATGCCGTTGTGACATCATGCTGCTGTGGCATCATGCTGCTCTGACATCATGCTGTTGTGACATTATGCTGCTGTGACGTCATGTTGCTGTGGCATCATGCTGCTATGACATCGTGCTGCTGTGACATGCTGTTGTGACATCATGCTGTTGTGACATGCTGTTGTGACATCATGCTGTTGTGACATCATGCTGCTGTGGCATTATGCTGCTCTGACATCATGCTGCTGTGACATCATGCTGCTGTGACATCATGCTACTGTGGCATCATGCTGCTGCGACATCATGCTGCTGTGGCATCATGCTGTTGTGACATCATGATGCTGTGACATCATGCTGCTGCGACATCATGCTGATGTGACGTCATGCTGATGTGACATCATGCTGCTGTGACATCATGCTGTTATGAGATCATTCTGCTGTGACATCATGTTGCTTTGGCATCATGCTGCTATGACATCATACTGCTGTGACATCATGCTGCTGTGACATCATGCTGCTGTGACATCATGCTGCTGTGACATCATGTTGCTGTGATATCATGCTGCTGTGACATCATGCTGCTGTGACATCATGTTGCTGTGACATGCTATTGTGACATCATGCTGCTGTGGCATCATGCTGCTCTGACATCATGCTGCTCTGACATCATGCTGCTGTGGCATCATGCTGCTGCGACATCATGCTGCTGTGACATCATGCTGCTATGACATGCTGCTGTGACATGATGCTGCTGTGAGATGCTGCTGCTGTGACATGATGCTGCTGTGACATTATGCTGCTATGATATCATGCTGCTGTGACATCATGCTGCTCTGATATTATGCTGCTGCGACATCATGCTGTTGTGACATCATGCTGCTGTGGCATCATGCTGCTCTGACATCATGCTATTGTGACATTATGCTGCTGTGACATCATGTTGCTGTGACATCATGCTGCTATGGTATCATGTTGCTATGGCATCATGCTGCTCTGACATCATGCTGCTATGACACCATGCTGCTGTGACATCATGCTGCTGTGACATCATGCTGCTGTGACATCATGCTGCTGTGACATCATGCTGCTGTGACATCATGCCACCACACAAATCCCATTCATAGACGCATAATGTAATAACTAATTATATCATTACAATAATTCATAATATCCTCAGTGATATTTTCACTGTCCTGTTTTATTAATGGTTATTAATTATATTGTTTCAACACAGCGGACGTCTCCCACCGAGGCAGGTGACCTAAACAAGAAAAACGAAAGTTTTCTTTTTAAATTCATTAATGTATACAGGAGAAGGTGTTACTAGCGAGTTGCTCCCGGCATTTTAGTCGCCTCTTATGACACTCATGGCTTTCGGAGGAAGAATTCTTCTCCACTTTCCCATGAAGATTTAATCATATAAATTATATTACAATAACGATTCACAGTTTAGTACTAAAACAATCCATATTAAGTTCCCTAAGTAATAACCAGCGATTTATAATGCATTTCTTAGTGTCACGTCGGTTAGTGGTCCGTAACTTAATACATGATAATATGGTGGTAGTAAACTTTGTGGTCCGTGATGTTAGCACACCGGAACTGCTGTTACTGCATCAGTGGTTCGAAATTGTACATTCATCACAATAAAGGTAACTATTGTTACTTAGTGATCCGTAATGTTGTAAGTTCCAACATTTTATTTTTTTACATTAGTAACATGAACCCTGATATAGACAACATGAAGGTAGATACCACAGTGAGCCATAACAGTGTCTCTTCACACTATTACTGTCTAGATTAACCACAACAAAATAAGCCATAAATCCCTTGATACAAACATGAACCAATATCAGCAAGACTCACCTCTCGTACTCATAATTCATAACTTCTCACATCTCTCTCTGATAACTCGAACTAATAAGCCAAAACTTTGAACATAAGGCTCACACAAGCCTTCTCAATTATGAGACAAGAGCAGCATTGGTGGAGGATCTTTGGTTGCACTCAAACTGAGATTCCTGTGTGAAGTTCTGTGAGAGAAGACAGTGCTCAGGATGATATTATACTTAGATAGGAGGGAGAGGACGGTGCTCGGGATGATATTATACATACGTAGGAGGGAGAGGACGGTGCTCGGGATGATATTATACATACGTAGGAGGGAGAGGACGGTGCTCGGGATATTACACGTAGGTAGGAGGGTGAGCACGGTGCTCGGGATGATATTATACATACACAGGAGGGAGAGGACGGTGCTCGGGATGATATTATACATACACAGGAGGGAGAGGACAGTGCTCAGGATATTATACATACACAGGAGGGAGAGGACGCTGCTCGGGATATTATACGTACATAGGAGGGAGAGGACGGTGCTAGGAATGATATTATACATACACGGGAGGGAGAGGACGGTGCTCGGGATAATATTATACGTAGATAGGAGGGAGAGGACGGTGCTCGGGATGATATTATAAGTACGTAGGAGGGAGAGAACGGTGCTTGGGATGATGATATACTTACATAGGAGGGAGAGTACGATGCTCAGGATATTGCACGTAGGTAGGAGGGAGAGGACAGTGCTTGGGACGATGATATACCTACATAGAAGGGAGAGTACGGTGCTCGGGATGATATTATACATACTCAGGAGGGAGAGGACGGTGCTTGGGATGATATACGTACATAGGAGGGAGAGGATGGTGCTCAGGATGATATTACACGTAGGTAGGAGGGAGAGGACGGTGCTCGGGATATTACACGTAGGTAGGAGGGTGAGCACGGTGCTCGGGATGATATTATACATACACAGGAGGGAGAGGACGGTGCTCGGGATGATATTACACATACTTAGGAGGGAGAGGACGGTGCTCAGGATGATATTATGCGTAGGTAGTACACAAGGTTGAGTTTTCACGGTACATTTTGTGTTGAGAATGTTGCTGGGCTGTGATAGGACAGAGGATGGACGCTATTGTGTGTGTGTGTGTGTGTGTGTGTGTGTGTGTGTGTGTGTGTGTACTCACCTATTTGTACTCACCTATTTGTGGTTGCAGGGGTCGAGTCACAGCTCCTGGCCCCGCCTCTTCGCTGATTGCTACTAGGTCCTCTCTCTCCATGCCCTATGAGCTCTATCATACCTCGCCTTAAAACTATGTATGGTTCCCGCCTCCACTACGTCACTTTCTAGGCTATTCCACGGCCTGACTACTCTATGACTGAAGAAATACTTCCTTACATCCCTTTGATTCATCTGAGTCTTCAACTTCCAATTGTGACCTCTTGTGTCTGTGTCCCTTCTCTGGAACATCCCGTCTTTGTCCACCTCGTCTATTCCGCGCAGTATTTTATATGTCGTTATCATGTCTCCCCTGACCCTCCTGTCCTCCAGTGTCGTCAGGCCGACTTCCCTCAACCTTTCTTCGTAGGACAATCCCCGTAGCTCTGGGACTAGTCTTGTTGCAAACCTTTGCTCTTTCTCTAATTTCTTGACGTGCTTGACTAGGTGTGGATTCCAAACTGGTGCTGCATACTCCAGTATGGGCCTGACGTAAATGATATACAGAGTCTTAAACGAATCCTTACTGAGGTGTCGGAACGCTATCCGTAGGTTTGCCAGGCGCCCGTATGCTGCAGCAGTTATCTGATTGATGTGCGCCTCAGGAGATATGCTCGGTGTTATGCTCACCCCCAGATCTTTTTCCTTGAGTGAGGTTTGCAGTCTTTGGCCATCTAAACTACATTGTGTCTGCGGTCTTCTTTGCCCTTTCCCAATCTTCATGACTTTGCATTTGGCAGGGTTAAATTCAAGGAGCCAGTTGCTGGACCAGGCTTGTAGCCTGTCCAGGTCTCTTTGTAGTCCTGCCTGATCCTCATCCGATTTGATTCTTCTCATTAACTTCGTATCATCTGCAAACAAGGACACTTTTGAGTCTATCCCTTCCGTTATGTCGTTCACATATACCAAGAACAGCACAGGTCCTAGGACTGACCCCTGTGAAACCCCGCTTGTCACAGGCGCCCACTCTGACACCTCGTCGCGTACCATGACTCGTTGTTGCCTCCCTGTCAGGTATTCTCTGATTCATTGCAGTGCCTTTCCTGTTATGTGTGCCTGATCCTCTAGCTTTTGCAGTAACCTCTTGTGAGGAACTGTGTCGAAGGCCTTCTTGCAGTCCAAAAATATGCAGTCGATCCACCCCTCTCTCTCTTGTCTTACTTCTGTCACCTTGTCATAAAACTCTAGTAGGTTTGTGACACAGGATTTTCCTTCCCTGAAACCGTGCTGGTTGTCAATTATACACTTGTTTCTTTCCAGGTGCCCCACCACTCTCCTCCTGATGATCTTCTCCATGACCTTGTATACTATACACGTTAGTGATACTGGTCTGTAGTTTAGTGCCTCATGTCTGTCTCCCTTTTTAAAAATTGGGACTACATTTGCCATTTTCCATACCTCAGGGAGTTGCCCAGTTTCAAATGATGTGTTGAAGATCTTTGTTAATGGCTCACACAATATCTCTGCTCCCTCTTTAAGGACCCATGGAGAGATGTTGTCTGGTCCCACCGCCTTTGAGGTGTCAAGTTCGCATAACAGCTTCTTCACCTCCTCCTTGGTTATATGTACGTCATCCAGCACTTGCTGGTGTGCCCCCCTGTTCTGATTTTCTGGAGTCCTACTGCTTTCCACTGTAAATACCTCTTTAAATCTTGTGTTGAGCTCCTGACATACCTCTTGGTCGATTCTTGTGAATTCCCCATCACCCTTCCTCAGTCTGATTACCTGGTCCTTGACTGTTGTTTTCCTCCTGATGTGTCTGTACAACAGCTTCGGGTCAGTCTTTACTTTTGATGCTATGTCATTTTCATATTGTCTCTGAGCCTCCCTTCTTATCTGTGCATATTCGTTTCTGGCTCTCGGGTGATTTCTTTATTTTCCTGAGTTCTCTGTCTTCTGTACCTTTTCCATTCTCTAGTACACCTAGTTTTTGCCTCCCTACACCTTTGGGTGAACCAAGGACTCGTTCTGTTCTTCCCATTATTTCTGTTTCCCTTGGGAACAAACCTCTCCTCTGCCTCCTTGCATTTTGTTGCTACATAGTCCATCATTTCTTGTACTGGTTTTCCTGTCAGTTCCCTCTTCCACTGAATGTCTTGAAGGAAGTTCCTCATGCCTGAGTAGTTCCCCCTTTTGTAGTTTGGTTTTTCCCAGCCTATTGCTGCTGCTCTCTCCACTTGGAACTCAACTACGTAGTCGAAGCACAGAACCACATGATCACTAGCTCCCAGGGGCCTTTCATACATGATACCCTCGATGTCCGAACTACTCATGGTGAATACAAGGCCCAGCCTTGCTGGTTCATCCTCTCCTCTCTCTCTAGTAGTGTCTCTAACATGTTGATGCATGAGGTTTTCCAGTACCACATCCATCATCTTGGCTCTCCATGTTTCGGGACCTCCATGGGGCTCCAGGTTTTCCCAGTCAATCTCCTTGTGATTGAAATCACCCATAATTAGTAACTTTGCTCCCCCCATGTGTGCTCTCCTGGCCACCTCGGCTAGTGTGTCGATCATTGCTCTGTTGCTCTCATCGTATTCTTCTCTTGGCCTCCTGCAGTTCTGTGGTGGGTTGTACATTACTGCAATTATCACCTTATGTCCCTCAGACTGGATTGCTCCTACTAAGTAGACTCTTTCGCCCATGCCATCCATTCCTTCCATTTTCTCAAAATCCCAATGGTTTTTAATGAGCAGTGCAACTCCTCCTCCCCCTCTCCTCCCTCTGTCTTTCCTGAGGATTTGGTATCCGGATGGAAAGATTGAATCTGTTATTATTCTGGTGAGTTTTGTTTCTGTGAGTGCTATTATGTCTGGGGATGTCTCTTTGATTCTTTCGTGCCACTCCTCATACTTGTTTGTTATTCCATCTGCATTTGTATACCACACCTTCAACTTCTTTTCTAAGACTGTGGTCTGGGAGGTATATTGGGGTTGGGGAAGTGGGAGACCTGGTAAGGAACTATGGGTTGTTGCTGTGGGGGTGGAGTTTGTAATGTAGTGGGTGGGGGCATTGGATGTGGCATGGGTGTTTTGATTTAGAGTGTGTGTGTGTGTACTCACCTATTTGTGGTTGCAGGGGTCGAGTCCTAGCTCCTGGCCCCGCCTCTTCACCGGTTGCTACTAGACCCTCTCTCTCCCCGCTCCATGAGCTTTATCAAACCTCGTCTTAAAACTGTGTATGGTTCCTGCCTCCACTACGTCATTTTCTAGGCTATTCCACTGCCTTACAACTCTATGACTGAAGAAATACTTCCTACTATCTCTCTGACTCATTTGTGTCTTCAACTTCCAATTGTGGCCTCTTGTTTCTGTGTCCCCTCCCTGGAACATCCTGTCCTTGTCCACCTTGTCTATTCCACGCAGTATTTTATATGTCGTTATCATGTCTCCCCTGACCCTCCTGTCCTCCAGTGTCGTCAGGCCGATTTCCCTTAATCTTTCTTCATAGGACATTCCCCTTAGCTCTGGAACTAACCTTGTTGCAAACCTTTGTACTTTCTCTAGTTTCTTGACGTGCTTTATCAAGTGCGGGTTCCAAACAGGTGCTGCATACTCCAGTATGGGCCTGACATACACGGTGTACAGTGTCTTGAATGATTCCTTACTAAGGTGTCGGAATGCTGTTCTCAGGTTTGCCAGGCGCCCATATGCTGCAGCAGTTATCTGATTGATGTGTGCTTCCGGAGATATGCTCGGTGTTATACTCACCCCAAGATCTTTCTCCTTGAGTGAGGTTTGCAGTCTTTGGCCACCTAGCCTATACTCTGTCTGTGGTCTTCTGTGCCCTTCCCCTATCTTCATGACTTTGCATTTGGCAGGATTAAATTCGAGAAGCCATTTGCTGGACCAGGTGTCCAGTCTGTCCAGGTCTCTTTGAAGTCCTGCCTGGTCCTCATCAGATTTAATTCTCCTCATTAACTTCACATCATCTGCAAACAGGGACACTTCTGAGTCTAACCCTTCCGTCATGTCGTTCACATATACCAAAAATAGCACTGGTCCTAGGACCGACCCCTGTGGGACCCCGCTCGTCACAGGTGCCCACTGTGATACATCATTACGTACCATGACTCGTTGTTGCCTCCCTGTCAGGTATTCTCTGATCCATTGCAGTGCTCTTCCTGTTATATGCGCCTGATGCTCTAGCTTCTGCACTAATCTCTTGTGAGGAACTGTGTCAAAGGCCTTCTTGCAGTCCAAGAAGATGCAATCAACCCACCCCTCTCTCTCTTGTCTTACTTCTGTTATTTTATCGTAAAACTCCAGAAGGTTTGTGACACAGGATTTGCCTTCCGTGAATCCGTGCTGGTTGGCATTTATACTCCTGTTCCGTTCCAGGTGCTCCACCACTCTCCTCCTGATAATCTTCTCCATAATTTTGCATACTATACACGTCAATGACACAGGTCTATAGTTTAGTGCCTCTTTTCTGTCTCCTTTTTTGAAAATGGGAACTACATTTGCCGTCTTCCATACCTCAGGTAGTTGCCCAGTTTCCAGGGATGTGTTGAAGATTGTGGTAAGTGGTACGCACAACATATCTGCTCCCTCTCTAAGGACCCATGGAGAGATGTTGTCCGGTCCCATTGCCTTTGAGGTATCGATGTCCCTTAGCAGTTTCTTCACCTCCTCCTCATCTGTATGTATGTCGTCCAACACTTGTTGGTGTATTCCTTGTTGGTGTCCCCATCTGGTCTGTCCCCCCAGAGTCCTTCCTGTCTCTACTGTAAATACTTCCTTAAATCTCGTGTTGAGCTCCTCACATACCTCTTGATCGTTTCTTGTGAGTTCTCCACCTTCTTTCCTCAGCCTTATCACCTGGTCCTTGACTGTTGTCTTCCTCCTAATGTGGCTATACAGCAGTTTCGGGTCAGATTTGACTTTCGATGCTATGTCGTTCTCATACTGTCGCTGGGCCTCCCTCCTTATCTGTGCATACTCGTTTCTGGCTCTTCTACTAATCTCCTTGTTTTCCTGGGTCCTATGCCTCCTGTACCTTTTCCATTCTCTGTTGCACTTAGTTTTTGCCTCCCTACACCTTCGGGTAAACCAAGGACTCGTTTTGGTCTTCCTATTATTTCTGTTTCCCTTGGGAACAAAACTTTCCTCTGCCTCCTTGCACTTTGTTGCCACATATTCCATCATCTCGTTTACTGATTTTCCTACCATTTCTCTGTCCCACTGAACCTCCTGCAGGAAGTTTCTCATACCTGTGTAGTCCCCCCTTTTATAGTTTGGCCTGTCCCCTTCAGTTCCTGTTACCTTCTCCACTTGTAACTCTACTATATAGTCAAAACTCAGAACCACATGATCGCTAGCTCCAAGGGGCCTCTCGTAAGTGATGTCCTCGATGTCTGAACTGCTCAGGGTGAACACAAGATCCAGTCTTGCTGGCTCATCCTCCCCTCTCTCTCTGGTTGTGTCCCTGACATGTTGATGCATGAGGTTTTCAAGTACCACATCCATCATCTTGGCTCTCCATGTTTCGGGACCCCCATGTGGCTCCAAGTTTTCCCAGTCGATCTCCCTGTGGTTGAAATCGCCCATTACCAGTAACTTTGCTCTGCTCGAGTGAGCTCTTCTTGCCACCTCAGCCAGTGTGTCAACCATCACCCTGTTGTTTTCTTCGTACTCCTCTCTTGGCCTCCTGCAGTTCTGTGGTGGGTTATACATCACTCCAATGACTACTTTATGTTCTCCGGACTGAATTGTACCTACAATGTAGTCTCTTTCTCCAATCATGTCCATGCCTTCCATTTCCTCAAATCCCCATTGGTGTTTTATGAGCAGTGCAACCCCTCCTCCCCCTCTACTCCTTCTATCTTTCCTCAGGATCTGATATCCTGTTGGGAAGATTGTGTCTGTTATTGTCTCAGCGAGTTTTGTTTCTGTGACTGCTATGATGTCTGGGGATTTTTCACTGATTCTTTCATTCCACTCCTCATGTTTATTCGTTATTCCATCCGCGTTTGTGTACCAAACCTTTAGTTTCTTTTCTATCATTGTGGTCATGCAAGTATATTGGGGTTGGGGGAGCGAGAGCCTTGGTGGGGGCCTATATGGGGCTGTGGTGTAGGTGGGGTATGTGTTGGTGGGGGTGGGGTCAGTATGCCCATAAGGGACAGCTGTTGGGGTGAGGTTTGTGATATGGGGGTTGGTGGCAGAGGGAACAGTGAGTGGGTTGTAGTATAGGTTGCTCAGTTGCGTTGGGAATGTCGCGGGTGGGGTCTTTTGGTGGGAGATTCTGTGGGGTGTGTTTGCCCTTCCTCCTGTGTCTGGGTCCTGCTCATTTTCATTGCTTCTCGCTCCTCCTTGCGTCTCTGTACCCTCTCTTTCAGTGTAGTCCTTTCTTCTTGTGTTCTGTCGCGGTCGAGGTATACTCTCTGGTACCCCTCTTTGTCCCTCAGTCTTGCTTTCTCTTGCAGAATCCTGATTCGAACTGATTCTTTATGGAAAGTTACTCTGACAGGCCGTATCCTTCCACTCGCAAACCACCCAATTGTGTGTGTGTGTGTGTGTGTGTGTGTGTGTGTGTGTGTGTGTGTGTGTGTGTGTGTGTGTGTGTGTGTGTGTGTGTGTGTGTGTGTGTGTGTGTGTGTGTGCTTGTGTGTGTGTGTGTGTGTGTGTGTGTGTGTGTGTGTGTGTGTGTGTGTGTGTGTGTGTGTGTGTGTGTACTCACCTAATTGTGGTTGCAGGGGGTCGAGACTCAGCTGCTGGCCCCGCCTCTTCACTGATTGCTACTAGGTCCTCTCTCTCCCTGCTCCATGAGCTTTTTCATACCTCATCTTGAAGCTATGTATGGTTCCTGCCTTCACTACTTTACTTGCTAGGCTATTCCACTTTCTGATAACTCCGTGACTGAAGAAATACTTCCTAGCTCTGGAACTAACTTTGTCGCAAACCTTTGAACCTTCTCTAATTTCTTGACGTACTTGATCAAGTGTGGGTTTCAAACAGTGCTGCAATACTATAGTATGGGCCTGACGTACACGGTGTGGTCCTAACACCTGTGTGTGTATACTTACCTATATGTGGTTGCAGAGGTCGCTTCACAGCTCCTGGCCCGCCTCTTCGCTGGTCGCTACTAGATATACTCCCTGTTCCAAGAGCCTTATCGTACCTCTTCTTAAAGCTGTGTATGAATCCTATCTCCAATATTTCACTCTCCAGAGTGTTCCACTTCCTAACAGCTCTAAGGCTGAAGAAATACTTCTTAACATCCCTGTAACTCATCTGAGCTTTCAAATTCCAGTTGTGTCCCCTTGTTGCTGTGTCCCATCTCTGAAACATTCTGTCCCTGTCTAAGTTGTCAAATCCTCTTAGCATTTTATATGTCGTTATCATGTCTCCTCTATCCTGTTTGTCCTCCAGTATCGTCAGGTTAAGTTCCCTTAACCTCTCCTCGTAGAACATACCCTTGACCTATGAAAAGAGAAGGCAAAACTGTTTGGACGGTGCTTATAAGAGCAGAGCCATTTAGTGGAGCCATTTATGAACTCCAGTCTGATGAATGGACACTGATCATTGATTTCCGCAAGGTCAGTCTGAAAGCAGTGCTGATTCTCAATGACAGTGAAAAGCCGTCTGTGCCACTGACTCATGCTGCCGTCTGTGCCACTGACTCATGCTGCCGTCTTTACCACAGACTCATGCTGCCGTCTGTGCCACTGACTCATGCTGCCGTCTGTGCCACTGACTCATGCTGCCGTCTTTACCACAGAATCATGCTGCCGTCTGTGCCACTGACTCATGCTGCCGTCTTTACCACTGAATCATGCTGCCGTCTGTGCCGCTGACTCATGCTGCCGTCTTTACCACTGACTCATGCTGCCGTCTGTGCCACTGACTCATGCTGCCGTCTTTACCACTGACTCATGCTACCGTCTGTGCCACTGACTCATGCTGCCGTCTTTACCACTGACTCATGCTGCCGTCTGTGCCACTGACTCATGCTGCCGTCTTTACCACTGACTCATGCTGCCGTCTTTACCACTGACTCATGCTGCCGTCTGTGCCACAGACTCATGCTGCCGTCTGTGCCACTGACTCATGCTGCCGTCTTTACCACAGACTCATGCTGCCGTCTGTGCCACTGACTCATGCTGCCGTCTTTACCACTGACTCATGCTGCCGTCTGTGCCACTGACTCATGCTGCCGTCTTTACCACTGACTCATGCTGCCGTCTTTACCACTGACTCATGCTGCAGTCTGTGCCACTGACTCATGCTGCCGTCTTTACCACTGACTCATGCTGCCGTCTTTACCACTGACTCATGCTGCCGTCTGTGCCACTGACTCATGCTGCCGTCTTTACCACTGACTCATGCTGCCGTCTTTACCACTGACTCATGCTGCCGTCTTTACCACTGACTCATGCTGCCGTCTGTGCCACTGACTCATGCTGCCGTCTGTGCCACTGACTCATGCTGCCGTCTTTACCACTGACTCATGCTGCCGTCTGTGCCACTGACTCATGCTGCCGTCTTTACCACTGACTCATGCTGCCGTCTTTACCACTGACTCATGCTGCCGTCTTTACCACTGACTCATGCTGCCCTCTGTGCCACTGACTCATGCTGCCGTCTTTACCACTGACTCATGCTGCCGTCTTTACCACTGACTCATGCTGCCGTCTGTGCCACTGACTCATGCTGCCGTCTTTACCACTGACTCATGCTGCCGTCTTTACCACTGACTCATGCTGCCGTCTTTACCACTGACTCATGCTGCCGTCTGTGCCACTGACTCATGCTGCCGTCTTTACCACTGACTCATGCTGCCGTCTTTACCACTGACTCATGCTGCCGTCTGTGCCACTGACTCATGCTGCCGTCTTTACCACTGACTCATGCTGCCGTCTTTACCACTGACTCATGCTGCCTTCTTTACCACTGACTCATGCTGCCGTCTTTACCACTGACTCATGCTGCCGTCTGTGCCACTGACTCATGCTGCCGTCTTTACCACTGACTCATGCTGCCGTCTTTACCACTGACTCATGCTGCCGTCTTTACCACTGACTCATGCTGCCGTCTGTGCCACTGACTCATGCTGCCGTCTTTACCACTGACTCATGCTGCCGTCTGTGCCACTGACTCATGCTGCCGTCTTTACCACTGACTCATGCTGCCGTCTTTACCACTGACTCATGCTGCCGTCTTTACCACTGACTCATGCTGCCGTCTTTACCACTGACTCATGCTGCCGTCATTACCACTGACTCATGCTGCCGTCTTTACCACTGACTCATGCTGCCGTCTTTACCACTGACTCATGCTGCCGTCTTTACCACTGACTCATGCTGCCGTCTTTACCACTGACTCATGCTGCCGTCTGTGCCACTGACTCATGCTGGCGTCTTTACCACTGACTCATGCTGCCGTCTTTACCACTGACTCATGCTGCCGTCTTTACCACTGACTCATGCTGCCGTCTTTACCACTGACTCATGCTGCCGTCTTTACCACTGACTCATGCTGCCGTCTTTACCACTGACTCATGCTGCCGTCTTTACCACTGACTCATGCTGCCGTCTTTACCACTGACTCATGCTGCCGTCTTTACCACTGACTCATGCTGCCGTCTGTACCACTGACTCATGCTGCCGTCTGTACCACTGACTCATGCTGCCGTCTTTACCACTGACTCATGCTGCCGTCTGTACCACTGACTCATGCTGTGGGATTATAGCAAATATTTGAGTCAACGACAAATTTTCCTCAGAATAACGAAATACAAGAACCACAAGTGGAATATATGTAGGGACCTGACATTGACAGGTTAATACTTGGTCTCCAGTTTGAGTACACAAAACATGTGATTCCTTCGTGCAATAATGGTGACGTGATCGAATATACACTTACTGAATAAGGTCCTTAGAACAGCTCACTCCTAGGAAATTAACAGCATCTAGCTATCCCTCGCCCGGCAAGAATTCTCCACAGGACTCTGCCTGGATTCCACCTGGAGGACATTCCGGAGATCAACGCCCCAGCGGTCCGGTCCATGATCAGGCCTTCTGGTGGATCAGGGCCTGATCAACTAGGCTGCTACTGCTTGTCGCACGTAATCCAACTTAGGAACAACAGCCCAACTGATCTGGTACTGATTTTAGGTATGTGACCAGCTCACTCTTGAAGGCAGCCAGGAGTCTATCGGTAATTCCCCTTATGGCTGATGGGAGGTTGTTGTACAGTTGTGGAACCTGGTCACTTACTGCGTTTCTCTTAGTGTATTAATGTGCACTAAGTCAACAGTCAACCATCATTCATCCACGACAGTCAGCCACAACAGTCAACCATTACAGTCAACCACCAGAGTCAACCAACAGTCAGCCACAACAATCAACCACCACAGTCAACCACTACAGTCAACCATCACAGTCAACCACAACAATCAACCCCCAGAGCCAACCACAACAGTCAAACGCCACAGACAACCACAACAGTCAATCATCACAATCAACCACAACAGTCAACAACCACAGTCAACCACAACAGTCAACCACCAGAGTCAACCACAAGAGTCAACTGTCACAGTCAAGCACAACAGTCAAGGACAACAGTCAACCAGCACAGCCAAACACAACAGTCAACCACCACAGTCAACCACAACAGTCAACCGCCACAGTCACCCATCACAGTCAACCACCACAGTCAACCACTGCAGTCAACCACCACAGTCAACCATCACAGTCAACCACCACAGTCAACCACTACAATCAACCACCACAGTCAAACACAACAGTCAACCACCGCAGTCAACCATAACAGCCAATCAGCACAGTCAACCACAACAGTCAACCACCACAGTCAACCACTACAGACAACCACCACAGTCAACCATCACAGTCAACCACCACAGAAAACGAATGACCTGAACACAGTGACCACAGACAGACAGCTACATACGGTGACCACAGACACACAGCTACATACAGTGACCACAGACAGCTACGTACAGTGACCACAGACTGACAGCTACATACAGTGACCAGAGACACACAGCTACATACAGTGAACACAGACAAACAGCTACATACAGTGACCACTGACAAACAGCTACATACAGTGACCACAAACAAAAAGCTACATACAGTGACCACAGACAAACAGCTACATACAGTGACCACAGACACACAGCTACATACAGTGACCCCAGACACACAGCTACATACAGTGACCACAGACACACAGGTACATACAGTGACCACAGACACACAGCTACATACAGCGACCACAAACACACAGCTACATACAGTGATCACAGACACACAGCTACATACAGTGACCACAGACACACAGCTACGTACAGTGACCACAGACAAACAGCTACCTACAGTGACCACAGACAAACAGCTACATACAGTGACCACTGACACACAGCTACATACAGTGACCACAGACACACAGCTACATACATTGACCACAGACAAACAGCTACATACAGTGACCACAGACAAACAGCTACATACAGTGACCACAGACAAACAGCTACATACAGTGACCACTGACAAACAGCTACATACAGTGACCACAGACAAACAGCTACATACAGTGACCACAGACACACAGCTACATACAGTGATCACAGACACACAGCTACATACAGTGACCACAGACACGCAGCTACATACAGTGACCACAGACACACAGTTACATACAGTGACCACAGACACACAGCTACATACAGTGATCACAGACACACAGTTACATACAGTGACCACAGACACACAGCTACATATAGTGACCACAGAGAAACAGCTACATACAGTGACCACTGACAAAGAGCTACCTACAGTGACCACAGACAAACAGCTACATACAGTGACCACAGACACACAGCTACATACAGTGACCACAGACACACAGCTACATACAATGACCACAGACACACAGCTACATACAGTGACCACAGACACACAGCTACATACAGTGACCACAGACACACAGCTACATACAGTGACCACAGACACACAGTTACATACAGTGACCACAGACAAACAGCTACATACAGTGACCACAGACACACAGCTACATACAGTGACCCCAGACACACAGCTACATACAGTGACGAGAGACACACAGCTACATACAGTGACCACAGACAAACAGCTACATACAGTGACCACTGACAAACAGCTACATACAGTGACCACAGACAAACAGCTACATACAGTGATCACAGACACACAGTTACATACAGTGACCACAGACACACAGCTACATATAGTGACCACAGACAAACAGCTACATACAGTGACCACTGACAAACAGCTACCTACAGTGGCCACAGACAAACAGCTACATACAGTGACCACAGACACACAGCTACATACAGTGACCACAGACACACAGCTACAAACAATGACCACAGACACACAGCTACATACAGTGACCACAGACACACAGCTACATACAGTGACCACAGACACACAGCTACATACAGTGACCACAGACACAAAGTTACATACAGTGACCCCAGACACACAGCTACATACAGTGACCACAGACACACAGCTACATACAGTGACCCCAGACACACAGCTACATACAGTGACCACAGACACACAGGTACATACAGTGACCACAGACACACAGCTATATACAGCGACCACAAACACACAGCTACATACAGTGACCACAGACAAACAGCTACATACAATGACCACAGACACACAGCTACATACAGTGACCACAGACAAACAGCTACATACAGTGACCACAGACAAACAGCTACATACAGTGAATACAGACAAACAGCTACATACAGTGACCACTGACAAACAGCTACATACAGTGACCACAAACAAAAAGCTACATACAGTGATCACAGACACACAGCTATATACAGTGGCCACAGACAAACAGCTACACACAGTGACCACTGACAAACAGCTACATACAGTGACCACAGACAAACAGCTACATACAGTGACCACAGACACACAGCTACATACAGTGACCACATACACACAGCTACATACAGTGACCACAGACAAACAGCTACATACAGTGACCACTGACAAACAGCTACATACAGTGACCACAGACAAACAGCTACATACAGTGATCACGGACACCCACCTACATACAGTGACCACAGACACACAGCTACATATAGTGACCACAGACAAACAGCTACATACAGTGACCACTGACAAACAGCTACCTACAGTGACCAGAGACAAACAGCTACATACAGTGACCACAGACACACAGCTATATACAGTGACCACAGACAAACAGCTACATACAGTGACCACAGACACACAGCTACATACAATGACCACAGACACACAGCTACATACAGTGACCACAGACACACAGCTACATACAGTGACCACAGACACACAGCTATATACAGTGACCACAGACACACAGTTACATACAGTGACCACAGACAAACAGCTACATACAGTGACCAGAGACACACAGCTACATACAGTGACCCCAGACACACAGCTACATACAGTGACCAGAGACACACGGCTACATACAGTGACCACAGACACACAGCTGCATTCAGTGACCACAGACACACAGTTACATACAGTGACCACAGACACACAGCTACATACAGTGACCAAAGTCACACAGCTACATACAGTGAACTCAGACACACAGCTACATATAGTGACCAAAGACACACAGCAACATATAGTGACCACACACACACAGCTACATACAGTGACCACAGACACACAGCTACATACAGTGACCAAAGTCACACAGCTACATACAGTGACCACAGACACACGGCTACATACAGTGACCACAGACACACAGCTACATACAGTGACCACAGACACACAGCTACATACAGTGACCAGAGACACACAGCTACATACAGTGACCAAAGTCACACAGCTACATACAGTGAACTCAGACACACAGCTACATACAGTGACCAAAGACACACCGCAACATATAGTGACCACACACACACAGCTACATACAGTGACCACAGACACACAGCTACATACAGTGACCAAAGTCACACAGCTACATACAGTGAACTCAGACACACAGCTACATACAGTGACCAAAGACACAGAGCAACATATAGTGACCACACACACACAGCTACATACAGTGACCACAGACACACAGCTACACACAGTGACCACAGACAAACAGCTACATACAGTGACTACAGACACACAGCTACATACTGTGACCACAGACAAACAGCTACATACAGAGACCACAGACACACAGCTACATACAGTGACCACAGACACACAGCTGCATACAGTGATCACAGACACACAGCTTCATACAGTGACCACAGACAAACAGCTACATACAGTGACCACAGACACACAGCTACATACAGTGGCCACAGACACACAGCTACATACAGTGACCACAGACAAACAGCTACATACAGTGACCACAGACAAACAGCTACATCCAGTGACCACAGACACACAGCTACATACAGTGACCACAGAAAAACAGCTACATACTGTGACCACAGACAAACAGCTACATTCAGTGACCACAGACAAACAGCTACATACAGTGACCACAGACACACAGCTACATACAGTGGCCACAGACACACAGCTACATACAGTGACCACAGACAAACAGCTACATACAGTGACCACAGACACACACCTACATACAGTGACCACAGACAAACAGCTATATGCAGTGACCACAGACAAACAGCTACATACAGTGACCACAGACACACAGCTACATACAGTAACCACAGACAAACAGCTACATACAGTGACCACAGACAAGCAGCTACATACAGTGACCAAAGACACACAGCTACATACAGTGACCACAGACACACAGCTACATACAGTGACCACAGACAAACAGCTACATACAGTGACCACAGACACACAGCTACATACAGTGACCACAGACACGCAGCTACATACAGTGACCACAGACACACAGCTACATACAGTGACCACAGACACACAGCTACATACAGTGACCACAGACACAGCTACATACAGTAAACACAGACACACAGCTACATACAGTGACCACAGATACACAGCTACATACAGTGACCACAGACACACAGTTACATACAGTGACGACAGACAAACAGCTACATACAGTGACCACAGACACACAGCTGCATACAGTGACCACAGACAAACAGCTACATCCAGTGACCACAGACACACAGCTACATACAGTGACCACAGACAAACACCTACATACAGTGACCACAGACAAACAGCTACATACAGTGACCACAGACAAACAGCTACATACAGTGAGCACAGACAAACAGCTACATACAGTGACCACAGACAAACACCTACATACAGTGACCACAGACACACAGCTACATACAGTGACCACAGATACACAGCTACATACAGTGACCACAGACACACAGTTACATACAGTGACGACAGACAAACAGCTACATACAGTGACCACAGACACACAGCTGCATACAGTGACCACAGACAAACAGCTACATCCAGTGACCACAGACACACAGCTACATACAGTGACCACAGACAAACACCTACATACAGTGACCACAGACAAACAGCTACATACAGTGACCACAGACAAACAGCTACATACAGTGAGCACAGACAAACAGCTACATACAGTGACCACAGACAAACACCTACATACAGTGACCACAGACAAACAGCTACATACAGTGACCACAGACAAACAGCTACATACAGTGACTACAGACACACAGCTACATACAGTAACCACAGACAAACAGCTACATACAGTGACCCCAGACAAACAGCTACATACAGTGACCACATACACACAGCTACATACAGTGACCACAGACACACAGCTACATACAGTGACCACAGACAAACAGCTACATATAGTGACCACAGACACACAGCTACATACAGTGACCACAGACACACAGCTACATACAGTGACCACAGACAAACAGCTACATAGAGTGACCACAGACACACAGCTACACACAGTGACCACAGACACACAGCTACATACAGTGACCACAGACACACAGCTACATACAGTGACCACAGACACACAGCTACATACAGTGACCACAGACACACAGCTACATACAGTGACCACAGACACACAGCTACATACAGTGACCACAGACACACAGCTACATACAGTGACCACAGACAAACAGCTACATACAGTGACCACAGACACACAGCTACATACAGTGACCACAGACAAACAGCTACATACAGTGACCACAGACACACAGCTACATACAGTGACCACAGACACACAGCTACATACAGTGACCACAGACACACAGCTACATACAGTGACCACAGACACACAGCTACATACAGTGACCACAGACACACAGCTACATACAGTGACCACAGACACACAGCTACATACAGTGACCACAGACACACAGCTACATACAGTGACCACAGACACACAGCTACATACAGTGACCACAGACACACAGCTACATACAGTGACCACAGACATACACAGCTACATACAGTGACCACAGACACACAGCTACATACAGTGACCATAGACACACAGCTACATACAGTGACCACAGACACACAGCTACATACAGTGACCACAGACACACAGCTACATACAGTGACCACAGACACACAGCTACATACAGTGACCACAGACACACAGCTACATACAGTGACCACAGACACACAGCTACATACAGTGACCACAGACACACAGCTACATACAGTGACCACAGACACACAGCTACATACAGTGACCACAGACACACAGCTACATACAGTGACCACAGACACACAGCTACATACAGTGACCACAGACACACAGCTACATACAGTGACCACAGACACACAGCTACATACAGTGACCACAGACACACAGCTACATACAGTGACCACAGACACACAGCTACATACAGTGACCACAGACACACAGCTACATACAGTGACCACAGACACACAGCTACGTACAGTGACCACAGACACACAGCTACATACAGTGACCACAGACACACAGCTACATACAGTGACCACAGACACACAGCTGCATACGGTGACCACAGACACACAGCTACATACAGTGACCACAGACACACAGCTACATACAGTGACCACAGACACACAGCTACATACAGTGACCACAGACACACAGCTACATACAGTGACCACAGACACACAGCTACATACAGTGACCACAGACATACATACAGTGACCACAGACAAAGAGCTACATACAGTGACCCCAGACACACAGCTACATACAGTGACCACAGACACACAGCTACATACAGTGACCACAGACACACAGCTACATACAGTGACCACAGACACACAGCTACATACAGTGACCACAGACACACAGCTACATACAGTGACCACAGACACACAGCTACATACAGTGACCACAGACACACAGCTACATACAGTGACCACAGACACACAGCTACATACAGTGACCACAGACACACAGCTACATACAGTGACCAGAGACACACAGCTACATACAGTGACCACAGACACACAGCTACATACAGTGACCACAGACACACAGCTACATACAGTGACCACAGACACACAGCTACATACAGTGACCACAGACACACAGCTACATACAGTGACCACAGACACACACCTACATACAGTGACCACAGACACACAGCTACATACAGTGACCACAGACACACAGCTACATACAGTGACCACAGACACACAGCTACATACAGTGACCACAGACACACAGCTACATACAGTGACCACAGACACACAGCTACATACAGTGACCACAGACACACAGCTACATACAGTGACCACAGACACACACCTACATACAGTGACCACAGACACACAGCTACATACAGTGACCACAGACACACAGCTACATACAGTGACCACAGACACACAGCTACATACAGTGACCACAGACACACACCTACATACAGTGACCACAGACACACACATACAGTGACCACACATACATACAGTGACCACAGACACACAGCTACATACATTGACCACAGACACACAGCTACATACAGTGACCACAGACACACAGCTACATACAGTGACCACAGACACACAGCTACATACAGTGACAACAGACACACAGCTACATACAGTGACCACAGACACACAGCTACATACAGTGACCACAGACACACAGCTACATACAGTGACAACAGACACACAGCTACATACAGTGACCACAGACACACAGCTACATACAGTGACCACAGACACACAGCTACATACAGTGACCACAGACACACTGCTACATACAGTGACCACAGACACACAGCAACATACAGTGACCACAGACACACAGCTACATACAGTGACTACATACAGTGACCACAGACACACAGGTACATACAGTGACCACAGACACACAGCTACATACAGTGACCACAGACACACAGCTACATACAGTGACCACAGACAAACAGCTACATACAGTGACCATACATACAGTGACCACAGACACACAGCTACATACAGTGACCACAGACACACAGGTACATACAGTGACCACAGACACACAGCTACATACAGTGACCACAGACACACAGCTACATACAGTGACCACAGACACACAGTGACTACATACAGTGACCACAGACAAACAGCTACATACAGTGACCACAGACACACAGCTACATACAGTGACCACAGACACACAGCTACATACAGTGACCACAGACAAACAGCTACATACAGTGACCACAGACACACAGCTACATACAGTGACCACAGACACACAGCTACATACAGTGACCACAGACACACAGCTACATACAGTGACCACAGACACACAGCTGCATACGGTGACCACAGACACACAGCTACATACAGTGACCACAGACACACAGCTACATACAGTGACCACAGACACACAGCTACATACAGTGACCTCAGACTCACAGCTACATACAGTGACCACAGACACACAGCTGCACACAGTGACATACAGTGACCACAGACAAACAGCTACATACAGTGACCACAGACAAACAGCTACATACAGTGACCACAGACACACAGCTGCATACATTGACCACAAACACACAGCTACATACAGTGACCACAGACACACAGCTACATACAGTGACCACAGACACACAGCTACATACAGTGACCACAGACACACAGCTACATACAGTGACCACAGACAAACAGCTACATACAGTGACCACAGACACACAGCTACATACAGTGACCACAGACACACAGCTACATACAGTGACCACAGACACACAGCTACATACAGTGACCACAGACACACAGCTACATACAGTGACCACAGACACACAGCTACATACAGTGACCACAGACACACAGCTACATACAGTGACCACAGACAAACAGCTACATACAGTGACCACAGACACACAGCTACATACAGTGACCACAGACACACAGCTACATACAGTGACCACAGACACACAGCTACATACAGTGACCACAGACACACAGCTACATACAGTGACCACAGACACACAGCTACATACAGTGACCACAGACACACAGCTACATACAGTGACCACAGACACACAGCTACATACAGTGACCACAGACACACAGCTACATACAGTGACCACAGACACACAGCTACATACAGTGACCACAGACACACAGCTACATACAGTGACCACAGACACACAGCTACATACAGTGACCACAGACACACAGCTACATACAGTGACCACAGACACACAGCTACATACAGTGACCACAGACACACAGCTACATACAGTGACCACAGACACACAGCTACATACAGTGACCACAGACACACAGCTACATACAGTGACCACAGACACACAGCTACATACAGTGACCACAGACACACAGCTGCATACAGTGACCACAGACACACAGCTACATACAGTGACCACAGACACACAGCTACATACAGTGAGCACAGTGACCACAGACACACAGCAGCTACATACAGTGACCACAGACACACACCTGCATACAGTGACCACAGACAAACAGCTACATACTACATACAGTGACCACAGACACACACCTACATACAGTGACCACAGACACACAGCTACATACAGTGACCACAGACACACACCTACATACAGTGACCACAGACACACACCTACATACAGTGACCACAGACACACAGCTACATACAGTGACCACAGACACACACCTACATACAGTGACCACAGACACACAGCTACATACAGTGACCACAGACACACAGCTACATACAGTGACCACAGACACACAGCTACATACAGTGACCACAGACACACAGCTACATACAGTGACCACAGACACACAGCTACATACAGTGACCACAGACACACAGCTACATACAGTGACCACAGACACACAGCTACATACAGTGACCACAGACAAACAGCTACATACAGTGACCACAGACACACAGCTACATACAGTGACCACAGACACACAGCTACATACAGTGACCACAGACACACAGCTACATACAGTGACCACAGACACACAGCTACATACAGTGACCACAGACACACAGCTACATACAGTGACCACAGACAAACAGCTACATACAGTGACCACAGACACACAGCTACATACAGTGACCACAGACACACAGCTACATACAGTGACCACAGACACACAGCTACATACAGTGACCACAGACAAACAGCTACATACAGTGACCACAGACACACAGCTACATACAGTGACCACAGACACACAGCTACATACAGTGACCACAGACAAACAGCTACATACAGTGACCACAGACAAACAGCTACATACAGTGACCACAGACACACAGCTACATACAGTGACCACAGACAAACAGCTACATACAGTGACCCCAGACACACAGCTACATACAGTGACCACAGACACACAGCTACATACAGTGACCACAGACACACAGCTACATACAGTGACCACAGACAAACAGCTACATACAGTGACCACAGACACACACCTACATACAGTGACCACAGACACACACCTACATACAGTGACCACAGACACACACGTACATACAGTGACCACAGACAAACAGCTACATACAGTGACCACAGACACACACCTACATACAGTGACCACAGACACACACCTACATACAGTGACCACAGACACACACCTACATACAGTGACCACAGACACACACCTACATACAGTGACCACAGACACACACCTACATACAGTGACCACAGACACACAGCTACATACAGTGACCACAGACACACAGCTACATACAGTGACCACAGACAAACAGCTACATACAGTGACCACAGACACACAGCTACATACAGTGACCACAGACACACAGCTACATACAGTGACCACAGACACACAGCTACATACAGTGACCACAGACAAACAGCTACATACAGTGACCACAGACACACAGCTACATACAGTGACCACAGACACACAGCTACATACAGTGACCACAGACAAACAGCTACATACAGTGACCACAGACAAACAGCTACATACAGTGACCACAGACACACAGCTACATACAGTGACCACAGACAAACAGCTACATACAGTGACCACAGACACACAGCTACATACAGTGACCACAGACACACAGCTACATACAGTGACCACAGACACACAGCTACATACAGTGACCACAGACAAACAGCTACATACAGTGACCACAGACACACAGCTACATACAGTGACCACAGACACACAGCTACATACAGTGACCACAGACACACAGCTACATACAGTGACCACAGACACACAGCTACATACAGTGACCACAGACACACAGCTACATACAGTGACCACAGACACACAGCTACATACAGTGACCACAGACACACAGCTACATACAGTGACCACAGACACACAGCTGCATACAGTGACCACAGACACACAGCTACATACAGTGACCACAGACACACAGCTACATACAGTGACCACAGACACACAGCTACATACAGTGACCACAGACACACAGCTACATACAGTGACCACAGACACACAGCTACATACAGTGACCACAGACACACAGCTACATACAGTGACCACAGACACACAGCTACATACAGTGACCACAGACACACAGCTACATACAGTGACCACAGACACACAGCTACATACAGTGACCACAGACACACAGCTACATACAGTGACCACAGACACACAGCTACATACAGTGACCACAGACACACAGCTACATACAGTGACCACAGACACACAGCTACATACAGTGACCACAGACACACAGCTACATACAGTGACCACAGACACACAGCTACATACAGTGACAGTACATACAGTGACCACACACACACAGCTACATACAGTGACCACAGACACACAGCTACATACAGTGACCACAGACACACAGCTACATACAGTGACCACAGACACACAGCTACATACAGTGACCACAGACACACAGCTACATACAGTGACCACAGACACACAGCTACATACAGTGACCACAGACACACAGCTACATACAGTGACCACAGACACACAGCTACATACAGTGACCACAGACACACAGCTACATACAGTGACCACAGACACACAGCTACATACAGTGACCACAGACACACAGCTACATACAGTGACCACAGACACACAGCTACATACAGTGACCACAGACACACAGCTACATACAGTGACCACAGACACACAGCTACATACAGTGACCACAGACACACAGCTACATACAGTGACCACAGACAAACAGCTACATACAGTGACCACAGACACACAGCTACATACAGTGACCACAGACAAACAGCTACATACAGTGACCACAGACACACAGCTACATACAGTGACCACAGACACACAGCTACATACAGTGACCACAGACACACAGCTACATACAGTGACCACAGACACACAGCTACATACAGTGACCACAGACACACAGCTACATACAGTGACCACAGACACACAGCTACATACAGTGACCACAGACACACAGCTACATACAGTGACCACAGACACACAGCTACATACAGTGACCACAGACACACAGCTACATACAGTGACCACAGACACACAGCTACATACAGTGACCACAGACACACAGCTACATACAGTGACCACAGACAAACAGCTACATACAGTGACCACAGACAAACAGCTACATACAGTGACCACAGACACACAGCTACATACAGTGACCACAGACACACACCTACATACAGTGACCACAGACACACAGCTACATACAGTGACCACAGACACACACCTACATACAGTGACCACAGACACACAGCTACATACAGTGACCACAGACACACAGCTACATACAGTGACCACAGACACACAGCTACATACAGTGACCACAGACACACAGCTACATACAGTGACCACAGACACACAGCTACATACAGTGACCACAGACACACAGCTACATACAGTGACCACAGACACACAGCTACATACAGTGACCACAGACACACAGCTACATACAGTGACCACAGACACACAGCTACATACAGTGACCACAGACACACAGCTACATACAGTGACCACAGACAAACAGCTACATACAGTGACCCCAGACACACAGCTACATACAGTGACCACAGACACACAGCTACATACAGTGACCACAGACACACAGCTACATACAGTGACCACAGACACACAGCTACAGTGACCACAGACACACAGCTACATACAGTGACCACAGACACACAGCTACATACAGTGACCACAGACAAACAGCTACATACAGTGACCCCAGACACACAGCTACATACAGTGACCACAGACACACACCTACATACAGTGACCACAGACACACAGCTACATACAGTGACCACAGACAAACAGCTACATACAGTGACCACAGACACACTGCTACATACAGTGACCACAGACACACAGCTACATACAGTGACCACAGACAAACAGCTACATACAGTGACCACAGACAAACAGCTACATGCAGTGACCACAGACACACAGCTACATACAGTGACCACAGACAAACAGCTACATACAGTGACCCCAGACACACAGGTACATACAGTGACCACAGACACACGGCTACATACAGTGACCACAGACACACACCTACATACAGTGACCACAGACAAACAGCTACATACAGTGACCACAGACACACACCTACATACAGTGACCACAGACACACACCTACATACAGTGACCACAGACACACACCTACATACAGTGACCACAGACAAACAGCTACATACAGTGACCACAGACACACACCTACATACAGTGACCACAGACACACACCTACATACAGTGACCACAGACACACACCTACATACAGTGACCACAGACACACACCTACATACAGTGACCACAGACACACACCTACATACAGTGACCACAGACACACAGCTACATACAGTGACCACAGACACACAGCTACATACAGTGACCACAGACAAACAGCTACATACAGTGACCCCAGACACACAGCTACATACAGTGACCACAGACACACAGCTACATACAGTGACCACAGACACGCAGTTACATACAGTGACCACAGACAAACAGCTAAATACAGTGACCACAGACACACAGCTACATACAGTGACCACAGACACACAGCTACATACAGTGACCACAGACAAACAGCTACATACAGTGACCACAGACAAACAGCTACATACAGTGACCACAGACACACAGCTACATACAGTGACCACAGACAAACAGCTACATACAGTGACCCCAGACACACAGCTACATACAGTGACCACAGACACACAGCTACATACAGTGACCACAGACACACAGCTACATACAGTGACCACAGACAAACAGCTACATACAGTGACCACAGACACACACCTACATACAGTGACCACAGACACACACCTACATACAGTGACCACAGACACACACCTACATACAGTGACCACAGACACACACCTACATACAGTGACCACAGACACACAGCTACATACAGTGACCACAGACAAACAGCTACATACAGTGACCACAGACACACAGCTACATACAGTGACCACAGACACACACCTACATACAGTGACCACAGACACACAGCTACATACAGTGACCACAGACACACAGCTACATACAGTGACCACAGACACACAGCTACATACAGTGAGCACAGACACACAGCTACATACAGTGACCACAGACGCACAGCTACATACAGTGACCACAGACAAACAGCTACATACAGTGACCATAGACACACACCTACATACAGTGACCACAGACACACAGCTACATACAGTGACCACAGACACACAGCTACATACAGTGACCACAGACAAACAGCTACATACAGTGACCACAGACACACAGCTACATACAGTGACCACAGACACACAGCTACATACAGTGACCACAGACACACAGCTACATACAGTGACCACAGACACACAGCTACATACAGTGACCACAGACACACAGCTACATACAGTGACCACAGACACACAGCTACATACAGTGACCACAGACACACAGCTACATACAGTGACCACAGACAAACAGCTACATACAGTGACCACAGACACACAGCTACATACAGTGACCACAGACACACAGCTACATACAGTGACCACAGACACACAGCTACATACAGTGACCACAGACACACAGCTACATACAGTGACCACAGACACACAGCTACATACAGTGACCACAGACAAACAGCTACATACAGTGACCACAGACACACAGCTACATACAGTGACCACAGACACACAGCTACATACAGTGACCACAGACACACAGCTACATACAGTGACCACAGACACACAGCTACGTACAGTGATCACAGACAAACAGCTACATACAGTGACCACAGACACACAGCTACGTACAGTGATCACAGACAAACAGTTACATACAGTGACCACAGACAAACAGCTACATACAGTGACCACAGACACACAGCTACATACAGTGACCACAGACACACAGCTACATACAGTGACCACACACAAACAGCTGCATACAGTGACCACAGACACACAGCTACACAGCTACATACAGTGACCACAGACACAGCTACGTACAGTGACCACAGACACACAGCTACATACAGTGACCACAGACACACAGCTACATACAGTGACCACAGACACACAGCTACATACAGTGACCACAGACACACAGCTACGTACAGTGATCACAGACAAACAGCTACATACAGTGACCACAGACAAACAGCTACATACAGTGACCACAGACACACAGCTACATACAGTGACCACAGACACACAGCTACATACAGTGACCACAGACACACAGCTACATACAGTGACCACAGACACACAGCTACATACAGTGACCACAGACACACAGCTACATACAGTGACCACAGACACACAGCTACATACAGTGACCACAGACACACAGCTACATACAGTGACCACAGACACACAGCTACATACAGTGACCACAGACACACAGCTACATACAGTGACCACAGACACACAGCTACATACAGTGACCACAGACACACAGCTACATACAGTGACCACAGACACACAGCTACATACAGTGACCACAGACACACAGCTACATACAGTGACCACAGACACACAGCTACATACAGTGACCACAGACACACAGCTACATACAGTGACCACAGACACACAGCTACATACAGTGACCACAGACACACAGCTACATACAGTGACCACAGACACACAGCTACATACAGTGACCACAGACACACAGCTACATACAGTGACCACAGACACACAGCTACATACAGTGACCACAGACACACAGCTACATACAGTGACCACAGACACACAGCTACATACAGTGACCACAGACACACAGCTACATACAGTGACCACAGACACACAGCTACATACAGTGACCACAGACACACAGCTACATACAGTGACCACAGACAAACAGCTACATACAGTGACCACAGACACACAGCTACATACAGTGACCACAGACACACAGCTACATACAGTGACCACAGACACACAGCTACATACAGTGACCACAGACACACAGCTACATACAGTGACCACAGACACACAGCTACATACAGTGACCACAGACACACAGCTACATACAGTGACCACAGACACACAGCTACATACAGTGACCACAGACAAACAGCTACATACAGTGACCACAGACACACAGCTACATACAGTGACCACAGACACACAGCTACATACAGTGACCACAGACAAACAGCTACATACAGTGACCACAGACACACAGCTACATACAGTGACCACAGACACACAGCTACATACAGTGACCACAGACACACAGCTACATACAGTGACCACAGACACACAGCTACATACAGTGACCACAGACACACAGCTACATACAGTGACCACAGACACACAGCTACATACAGTGACCACAGACACAGCTACATACAGTACATACAGTGACCACAGACACACAGCTACATACAGTGACCACAGACACACAGCTACATACAGTGACCACAGACACACAGCTACATACATTGACCACAGACACACAGCTACATACAGTGACCACAGACACACAGCTACATACAGTGACCACAGACACAACAGCTACATACAGTGACCACAGACACACTACATACAGTGACCACAGACACACAGCTACATACAGTGACCACACACAAACAGCTGCATACAGTGACCACAGACACACAGCTACATACAGTGACCACAGACACACAGCTACATACAGTGAGCACAGACACTCAGCTACATACAGTGACCACAGACGCACAGCTACATACAGTGACCACAGACACACAGCTACATACAGTGACCACAGACACACAGCTACATACAGTGACCACAGACACACAGCTACATACAGTGACCACAGACACACAGCTACATACAGTGACCACAGACACACAGCTACATACAGTGACCACAGACACACAGCTACATACAGTGACCACAGACACACAGCTACATACAGTGACCACAGACACACAGCTACATACAGTGACCACAGACACACAGCTTCATACAGTGACCACAGACACACAGCTACATACAGTGACCACAGACACACAGCTACATACAGTGACCACAGACACACAGCTACATACAGTGACCACAGACACACAGCTACATACAGTGACCACAGACACACAGCTACGTACAGTGACCACAGACACACAGCTACATACAGTGACCACAGACACACAGGTACATACAGTGACCACACACACACAGCTACATACAGTGACCACAGACACACAGCTACATACAGTGACCACAGACACACAGCTACATACAGTGACCACAGACACTCAGCTACCTACAGTGACCACAGACACACAACTACATACCGTGACCACAGACACACAGCTACATACAGTGACCACAGACACACAGCTACATACAGTGACCACAGACACACAGCTACATACAGTGACCACAGACACACAGCTACATACAGTGTCCACAGACACACAGCTACATACAGTGACCACAGACACACAGCTACATACAGTGACCACAGACACACAGCTACATACAGTGACCACAGACACACAGCTACATACAGTGACCCCAGACACACAGCTACATACTGTTACCACAGACACACAGCTACATACAGTGACCACAGACACACAGCTACATACAGTGACCACAGACACACAGCTACATACAGTGACCACAGACACACAGCTACATACAGTGACCACAGACACACAGCTACATACAGTGACCACAGACACACAGCTACATACAGTGACCACAGACACACAGTGACCACAGACAAACAGCTACATACAGTGACCACAGACACACAGCTACCTACAGTGACCACAGACACACAGCTACATACAGTGACCACAGACACACAGCTACATACAGTGACCACAGACACACAGCTACATACAGTGACCACAGACACACAGCTACATACAGTGACCACAGACACACAGCTACATACAGTGACCACAGACACACAGCTACATACAGTGACCACAGACACACAGCTACATACAGTGACCACAGACACACAGCTACATACAGTGACCACAGACACACAGCTACATACAGTGACCACAGACACACAGCTACATACAGTGACCACAGACACACAGCTACATACAGTGACCACAGACACACAGCTACATACAGTGACCACAGACACACAGCTACATACAGTGACCACAGACACACAGCTACATACAGTGACCACAGACACACAGCTACATACAGTGACCACAGACACACAGCTACATACAGTGACCACAGACACACAGCTACATACAGTGACCACAGACACACAGCTACATACAGTGACCACAGACACACAGCTACATACAGTGACCACAGACACACAGCTACATACAGTGACCACAGACACACAGCTACATACAGTGACCACAGACACACAGCTACATACAGTGACCACAGACACACAGCTACATACAGTGACCACAGACACACACCTACATACAGTGACCACAGACACACAGCTACATACAGTGACCACAGACACACACCTACATACAGTGACCACAGACACACACCTACATACAGTGACCACAGACACACACCTACATACAGTGACCACAGACACACAGCTACATACAGTGACCACAGACACACAGCTACATACAGTGACCACAGACACACAGCTACATACAGTGACCACAGACACACAGCTACATACAGTGACCACAGACACACAGCTACATACAGTGACCACAGACAAACAGCTACATACAGTGACCACAGACACACAGCTACATACAGTGACCACAGACACACAGCTACATACAGTGACCACAGACACACAGCTACATACAGTGACCACAGACACACAGCTACATACAGTGACCACAGACACACAGCTACATACAGTGACCACAGACACACAGCTACATACAGTGACCACAGACAAACAGCTACATACAGTGACCACAGACACACAGCTACATACAGTGACCACAGACACACAGCTACATACAGTGACCACAGACACACAGCTGCATACAGTGACCACAGACACACAACTACATACAGTGACCACAGACACACAGCTACATACAGTGACCACAGACAGACACAGCTACATACAGTGACCACAGACACACAACTACATACAGTGACCACAGACACACAGCTACATACAGTGACCACAGACACACAGCTACATACAGTGACCACAGACACACAGCTACATACAGTGACCACAGACACACAGCTACATACAGTGACCACAGACACACAGCTACATACAGTGACCACAGACACACAGCTACATACAGTGACCACAGACACACAGCTACATACAGTGACCACAGACAAACAGCTACATACAGTGACCACAGACACACAGCTACATACAGTGACCACAGACACACAGCTACATACAGTGACCACAGACACACAGCTACATACAGTGACCACAGACACACAGCTACATACAGTGACCACAGACACACAGCTACATACAGTGACCACAGACACACAGCTACATACAGTGACCACAGACACACAGCTACATACAGTGACCACAGACACACAGCTACATACAGTGACCACAGACACACAGCTACATACAGTGACCACAGACACACAGCTACATACAGTGACCACAGACAAACAGCTACATACAGTGACCACAGACACACAGCTACATACAGTGACCACAGACACACAGCTACATACAGTGACCACAGACACACACCTACATACAGTGACCACAGACACACAGCTACATACAGTGACCACAGACACACAGCTACATACAGTGACCACAGACACACAGCTACATACAGTGACCACAGACACACAGCTACGTACAGTGATCACAGACAAACAGCTACATACAGTGACCACAGACACACAGCTACATACAGTGATCACAGCTACATACAGTGACCACAGACACACAGCTACATACAGTGACCACAGACACACAGCTACATACAGTGACCACAGACACACAGCTACGTACAGTGATCACAGACAAACAGCTACATACAGTGACCACAGACACACAGCTACATACAGTGACCATAGACACACAGCTACATACAGTGACCATAGACACACAGCTACATACAGTGACCACAGACACACAGCTACATACAGTGACCACAGACACACAGCTACATACAGTGACCACAGACACACAGCTACATACAGTGACCACAGACACACAGCTACATACAGTGACCACAGACACACAGCTACGTACAGTGATCACAGACAAACAGCTACATACAGTGACCACAGACACACAGCTACGTACAGTGATCACAGACAAACAGCTACATACAGTGACCACAGACAAACAGCTACATACAGTGACCACAGACACACAGCTACATACAGTGACCACAGACACACAGCTACATATAGTGACCACACACAAACAGCTACATACAGTGACGACAAACACACAGCTACATACAGTGACCACAGACACACAGCTACATACAGTGACCACAGACACACAGCTACATACAGTGACCACAGACACACAGCTACATACAGTGACCACAGACACACAGCTACATACAGTGACCACAGACACACAGCTACATACAGTGACCACAGACACACAGCTACATACAGTGACCACAGACACACAGCTACATACAGTGACCACAGACAAACAGCTACATACAGTGACCACAGACACACAGCTACATACAGTGACCACAGACAAACAGCTACATACAGTGACCACAGACACACAGCTACATACAGTGACCACAGACACACAGCTACATACAGTGACCACAGACACACAGCTACATACAGTGACCACAGACAAACAGCTACATACAGTGACCACAGACACACAGCTACATACAGTGACCACAGACACACAGCTACATACAGTGACCACAGACACACAGCTACATACAGTGACCACAGACACACAGCTACATACAGTGACCACAGACAAACAGCTACATACAGTGACCACAGACACACAGCTACATACAGTGACCACAGACACACAGCTACATACAGTGACCACAGACACACAGCTACATACAGTGACCACAGACACACAGCTACATACAGTGACCACAGACACACAGCTACATACAGTGACCACAGACAAACAGCTACATACAGTGACCACAGACACACAGCTACATACAGTGACCACAGACACACAGCTACATACAGTGACCACAGACACACAGCTACATACAGTGACCACAGACACACAGCTACATACAGTGACCACAGACAAACAGCTACATACAGTGACCACAGACACACAGCTACATACAGTGACCACAGACACACAGCTACATACAGTGACCACAGACAAACAGCTACATACAGTGACCACAGACACACAGCTTCATACAGTGACCACAGACAAACAGCTACATACAGTGACCAAAGACACACAGCTGCATACAGTGACCACAGACACACAGCTACATACAGTGACCACAAACACACAGCTACATACAGTGACCACAGACACACAGCTACATACAGTGACCACAGACACACAGCTACATACAGTGACCACAGACAAACAGCTACATATAGTGACCACAGACACACAGCTACATACAGTGACCACAGACAAACAGCTACATACAGTGACCACAGACAAACAGCTACATACAGTGACCACAGACACACAGCTACATACAGTGACCACAGACACACAGCTACATACAGTGACCACAGACACACAGCTACATACAGTGACCACAGACACACAGCTACATACAGTGACCACAGACAAACAGCTACATACAGTGACCACAGACAAACAGCTACATACAGTGACCACAGACACACAGCTACATACAGTGACCACAGACACACAGCTACATACAGTGACCACAGACACACAGCTACATACAGTGACCACAGACACACAGCTACATACAGTGACCACAGACACACAGCTACATACAGTGACCACAGACACACAGCTACATACAGTGACCACAGACACACAGCTACATACAGTGACCACAGACACACAGCTACATACAGTGACCACAGACACACACCTACATACAGTGACCACAGACACACAGCTACATACAGTGACCACAGACACACACCTACATACAGTGACCACAGACACACACCTACATACAGTGACCACAGACAAACAGCTACATACAGTGACCAAAGACACACAGCTACATACAGTGACCACAGACACACACCTACATACAGTGACCACAGACACACAGCTACATACAGTGACCACAGACACACACCTACATACAGTGACCACAGACACACACCTACATACAGTGACCACAGACACACAGCTACATACAGTGACCACAGACACACAGCTACATACAGTGACCACAGACACACACCTACATACAGTGACCACAGACACACAGCTACATACAGTGACCACAGACACACAGCTACATACAGTGACCACAGACACACAGCTACATACAGTGACCACAGACACACAGCTACATACAGTGACCACAGACACACAGCTACATACAGTGACCACAGACACACAGCTACATACAGTGACCACAGACACACAGCTACATACAGTGACCACAGACACACAGCTACATACAGTGACCACAGACACACAGCTACATACAGTGACCACAGACACACAGCTACATACAGTGACCACAGACACACAGCTACATACAGTGACCACAGACACACAGCTACATACAGTGACCACAGACACACAGCTACATACAGTGACCACAGACACACAGCTACATACAGTGACCACAGACACACAGCTACATACAGTGACCACAGACAAACAGCTACATACAGTGACCACAGACACACAGCTACATACAGTGACCACAGACACACAGCTACATACAGTGACCACAGACACACAGCTACATACAGTGACCACAGACACACAGCTACATACAGTGACCACAGACACACAGCTACATACAGTGACCACAGACACACAGCTACATACAGTGACCACAGACACACAGCTACATACAGTGACCACAGACACACACCTACATACAGTGACCACAGACACACAGCTACATACAGTGACCACAGACACACAGCTACATACAGTGACCACAGACACACAGCTACATACAGTGACCACAGACACACAGCTACATACAGTGACCACAGACACACAGCTACATACAGTGACCACAGACACACAGCTACATACAGTGACCACAGACACACAGCTACATACAGTGACCACAGACACACAGCTACATACAGTGACCACAGACACACAGCTACATACAGTGACCACAGACACACAGCTACATACAGTGACCACAGACACACAGCTACAGACAGTGACCACAGACACACAGCTACATACAGTGACCACAGACACACAGCTACATACAGTGACCACAGACACACAGCTACATACAGTGACCACAGACACACAGCTACATACAGTGACCACAGACACACAGCTACATACAGTGACCACAGACACACACCTACATACAGTGACCACAGACACACAGCTACATACAGTGACCACAGACACACAGCTACATACAGTGACCACAGACACACAGCTACATACAGTGACCACAGACACACAGCTACATACAGTGACCACAGACACACAGCTACATACAGTGACCACAGACACACAGCTACATACAGTGACCACAGACACACAGCTGCATACAGTGACCACAGACACACAGCTACACAGACACACAGCTACATACAGTGACAACAGACACACAGCTACATACAGTGACCACAGACACACAGCTACATACAGTGACCACAGACACACAGCTACATACAGTGACCACAGACACACAGCTACATACAGTGACCACAGACACACAGCTACATACAGTGACCACAGACACACAGCTACATACAGTGACCACAGACACACAGCTACATACAGTGACCACAGACACACAGCTACATACAGTGACCACAGACACACAGCTACATACAGTGACCACAGACAAACAGCTACATACAGTGACCACAGACACACAGCTACATACAGTGACCACAGACACACAGCTACATACAGTGACCACAGACACACAGCTACATACAGTGACCACAGACAAACAGCTACATACAGTGACCACAGACACACAGCTACATACAGTGACCACAGACAAACAGCTACATACAGTGACCACAGACACACAGCTACATACAGTGACCACAGACACACAGCTACATACAGTGACCACAGACACACAGCTACATACAGTGACCACAGACACACAGCTACATACAGTGACCACAGACACACAGCTACATACAGTGACCACAGACAAACAGCTACATACAGTGACCACAGACACACAGCTACATACAGTGACCACAGACACACAGCTACATACAGTGACCACAGACAAACAGCTACATACAGTGACCACAGACACACAGCTACATACAGTGACCACAGACACACAGCTACATACAGTGACCACAGACACACAGCTACATACAGTGACCACAGACACACAGCTACATACAGTGACCACAGACACACAGCTACATACAGTGACCACAGACACACAGCTACATACAGTGACCACAGACACACAGCTACATACAGTGACCACAGACACACAGCTACATACAGTGACCACAGACAAACAGCTACATACAGTGACCACAGACACACAGCTACATACAGTGACCACAGACACACAGCTACATACAGTGACCACAGACACACAGCTACATACAGTGACCACAGACACACAGCTACATACAGTGACCACAGACACACAGCTACATACAGTGACCACAGACAAACAGCTACATACAGTGACCACAGACACACAGCTACATACAGTGACCACAGACACACAGCTACATACAGTGACCACAGACAAACAGCTACATACAGTGACCACAGACACACAGCTACATACAGTGACCACAGACAAACAGCTACATACAGTGACCACAGACATACAGTGACAGACACACAGCTACATACAGTGACCACAGACACACAGCTACATACAGTGACCACAGACAAACAGCTACATACAGTGACCACAGACACACAGCTACATACAGTGACCACAGACAAACAGCTACATACAGTGACCACAGACAAACAGCTACATACAGTGACCACAGACACACAGCTACATACAGTGACCACAGACACACAGCTACATACAGTGACCACAGACACACAGCTACATACAGTGACCACAGACAAACAGCTACATACAGTGACCACAGACACACAGCTACATACAGTGACCACAGACACACAGCTACATACAGTGACCACAGACAAACAGCTACATACAGTGACCACAGACACACAGCTACATACAGTGACCACAGACACACAGCTACATACAGTGACCACAGACACACAGCTACATACAGTGACCACAGACACACAGCTACATACAGTGACCACAGACAAACAGCTACATACAGTGACCACAGACACACAGCTACATACAGTGACCACAGACACACAGCTACATACAGTGACCACAGACAAACAGCTACATACAGTGACCACAGACACACAGCTACATACAGTGACCACAGACACACAGCTACATACAGTGACCAGACAAACAGCTACATACAGTGACCACAGACAAACAGCTACATACAGTGACCACAGACACACAGCTACATACAGTGACCACAGACACACAGCTACATAGAGTGACCACACACAGCTACACAGTGATCACAGCAAACAGCTACATACAGTGACCACAGACAAACAGCTACATACAGTGACCACAGACACACAGCTACATACAGTGACCACAGACAAACAGCTACATACAGTGACCACAGACAAACAGCTACATACAGTGACCACAGACACACAGCTACATACAGTGACCACAGACAAACAGCTACATACAGTGACCACAGACAAACAGCTACATACAGTGACCACAGACACACAGCTACATACAGTGACCACAGACACACAGCTACATACAGTGACCACAGACACACAGCTACATACAGTGACCACAGACAAACAGCTACATACAGTGACCACAGACACACAGCTACATACAGTGACCACAGACACACAGCTACATACAGTGACCACAGACACACAGCTACATACAGTGACCACAGACACACAGCTACATACAGTGACCACAGACACACAGCTACGTACAGTGATCACAGACAAACAGCTACATACAGTGACCACAGACAAACAGCTACATACAGTGACCACAGACACACAGCTACATACAGTGACCACAGACAAACAGCTACATACAGTGACCACAGACACACAGCTACATACAGTGACCACAGACAAACAGCTACATACAGTGACCACAGACAAACAGCTACATACAGTGACCACAGACACACAGCTACATACAGTGACCACAGACAAACAGCTACATACAGTGACCACAGACACACAGCTACATACAGTGACCACAGACAAACAGCTACATACAGTGACCACAGACAAACAGCTACATACAGTGACCACAGACACACAGCTACATACAGTGACCACAGACACACAGCTACATACAGTGACCACAGACACACAGCTACATACAGTGACCACAGACACACAGCTACATACAGTGACCACAGACACACAGCTACATACAGTGACCACAGACACACAGCTACATACAGTGACCACAGACACACAGCTACATACAGTGACCACAGACACACAGCTACATACAGTGACCACAGACACACAGCTACATACAGTGACCACAGACACACAGCTACATACAGTGACCACAGACACACAGCTACATACAGTGACCACAGACACACAGCTACATACAGTGACCACAGACACACAGCTACATACAGTGACCACAGACACACAGCTACATACAGTGACCACAGACACACAGCTACATACAGTGACCACAGACACACAGCTACATACAGTGACCACAGACACACAGCTACATACAGTGACCACAGACACACAGCTACATACAGTGACCACAGACACACAGCTACATACAGTGACCACAGACACACAGCTACATACAGTGACCACAGACACACAGCTACATACAGTGACCACAGACACACAGCTACATACAGTGACCACAGACACACAGCTACATACAGTGACCACAGACACACAGCTACATACAGTGACCACAGACACACACCTACATACAGTGACCACAGACACACAGCTACATACAGTGACCACAGACACACAGCTACATACAGTGACCACAGACACACAGCTACATACAGTGACCACAGACACAGCTACATACAATGACCACAGACACACAGCTGCATACAGTGACCACAGACACACAGCTACGTACAGTGACCACAGACACACAGCTACATACAGTGACCACAGACACACAGCTACATACAGTGACCACAGACACACAGCTACATACAGTGACCACAGACACACAGCTACATACAGTGACCACAGACACACAGCTACATACAGTGACCACAGACACACAGCTACATACAGTGACCACAGACACACAGCTACATACAGTGACCACAGACACACACATACTACCACAGACACACAGCTACATACAGTGACCACAGACACACAGCTACATACAGTGACCACAGACACACAGCTACATACAGTGACCACAGACACACAGCTACATACAGTGACCACAGACACACAGCTACATACAGTGACCACAGACACACAGCTACATACAGTGACCACAGACACACAGCTACATACAGTGACCACAGACACACAGCTACATACAGTGACCACAGACACACAGCTACATACGGTGACCACAGACACACACATACTACATACAGTGACCACAGACACACACCTACATACAGTGACCACAGACACACAGCTACATACAGTGACCACAGACACACAGCTACATACAGTGACCACAGACACACAGCTACATACAGTGGCCACAGACACACAGCTACATACAGTGACCACAGACACACAGCTACATACAGTGACCACAGACACACAGCTACATACAGTGACCACAGACACACAGCTACATACAGTGACCACAGACACACAGCTACATACAGTGACCACAGACACACAGCTACATACAGTGACCACAGACACACAGCTACATACAGTGACCACAGACACACAGCTACATACAGTGACCACAGACACACAGCTACATACAGTGACCACAGACACACAGCTACATACAGTGACCACAGACAAACAGCTACATACAGTGACCACAGACAAACAGCTACATACAGTGACCACAGACACACAGCTACATACAGTGACCACAGACACACAGCTACATACAGTGACCACAGACAAACAGCTACATACAGTGACCACAGACACACAGCTACATACAGTGACCACAGACACACAGCTACATACAGTGACCACAGACACACAGCTACATACAGTGACCACAGACACACAGCTACATACAGTGACCACAGACACACAGCTACATACAGTGACCACAGACACACAGCTACATACAGTGACCACAGACACACAGCTACATACAGTGACCACAGACACACAGCTACATACAGTGACCACAGACACACAGCTACATACAGTGACCACAGACACACAGCTACATACAGTGACCACAGACACACAGCTACATACAGTGACCACAGACACACAGCTACATACAGTGACCACAGACACACAGCTACATACAGTGACCACAGACACACAGCTACATACAGTGACCACAGACACACAGCTACATACAGTGACCACAGACACACACCTACATACAGTGACCACAGACACACAGCTACATACAGTGACCACAGACACACAGCTACATACAGTGACCACAGACACACAGCTACATACAGTGACCACAGACACACAGCTACATACAGTGACCACAGACAAACAGCTACATACAGTGACCACAGACACACAGCTACATACAGTGACCACAGACAAACAGCTACATACAGTGACCACAGACACACAGCTACATACAGTGACCACAGACACACAGCTACATACAGTGACCACAGACACACAGCTACATACAGTGACCACAGACACACAGCTACATACAGTGACCACAGACAAACAGCTACATACAGTGACCACAGACACACAGCTACATACAGTGACCACAGACACACAGCTACATACAGTGACCACAGACACACAGCTACATACAGTGACCACAGACACACAGCTACATACAGTGACCACAGACACACAGCTACATACAGTGACCACAGACACACAGCTACATATAGTGACCACAGACACACAGCTACATACAGTGACCACAGACAAACAGCTACATACAGTGACCACAGACACACAGCTACATACAGTGACCACACACACACACCTACATACAGTGACCACAGACACACAGCTACATACAGTGACCACAGACACACAGCTACATACAGTGACCATAGACACACAGCTACATACAGTGACCACAGACACACAGCTACATACAGTGACCACAGACACACAGCTACATACAGTGACCACAGACACACAGCTACATACAGTGACCACAGACACACAGCTACATACAGTGACCACAGACACACACCTACATACAGTGACCACAGACACACACCTACATACAGTAACCACAGACACACACCTACATACAGTAACCACAGACACACACCTACATACAGTAACCACAGACACACACCTACATAGAGTAACCACAGACACACACCTACATACAGTAACCACAGACACACACCTACATACAGTGACCACAGACACACACCTACATACAGTAACCACAGACACACACCTACATACAGTAACCACAGACACACACCTACATACAGTGACCACAGACACACAGCTACATACAGTGACCACTGACAAACACCTACATACAGTGACCACAGACACACAGCTACATACAGTGACCACAGACACACAGCTACATACAGTGACCACAGACACACAGCTACATACAGTGACCACAGACACACACCTACATACAGTGACCACAGACACACAGCTACATACAGTGACCACAGACACACAGCTACATACAGTGACCACAGACACACAGCTACATACAGTGACCACAGACAAACAGCTACATACAGTGACCACAGACACACAGCTACATACAGTGACCACAGACACACAGCTACATACAGTGACCACAGACAAACAGCTACATACAGTGACCACAGACACACAGCTACATACAGTGACCACAGACACACAGCTACATACAGTGACCACAGACACACAGCTACATACAGTGACCACAGACAAACAGCTACATACAGTGACCACAGACACACAGCTACATACAGTGACCACAGACACACAGCTACATACAGTGACCACAGACACACAGCTACATACAGTGACCACAGACACACAGCTACATACAGTGACCACAGACACACAGCTACATACAGTGACCACAGACACACAGCTACATACAGTGACCACAGACACACAGCTACATACAGTGACCACAGACACACAGCTACATACAGTGACCACAGACACACAGCTACATACAGTGACCACAGACACACAGCTACATACAGTTACCACAGACACACAGCTACATACAGTGACCACAGACAAACAGCTACGTACAGTGACCACAGACACACAGCTACATACAGTGGCCACAGACAAACAGCTACATACAGTGACCACAGACACACAACTACATACAGTGACCACAGACACACAGCTACATACAGTGACCACAGACACACAACTACATACAGTGACCACAGACACACAACTACATACAGTGACCACAGACAAACAGCTACATACAGTGACCACAGACACACAGCTACATACAGTGACCACAGACACACAGCTACATACAGTGACCACAGACACACAGCTACATACAGTGACCACAGACACACAGCTACATACAGTGACCACAGACACACAGCTACATACAGTGACCACAGACACACAGCTACATACAGTGACCACAGACACACAGCTACATACAGTGACCACAGACAAACAGCTACATACAGTGACCACAGACACACAGCTACATACAGTGACCACAGACACACAGCTACATACAGTGACCACAGACACACAGCTACATACAGTGACCACAGACACACAGCTACATACAGTGACCATAGACACACAGCTACATACAGTGACCACAGACACACAGCTACATACAGTGTCCACAGACACACAGCTACATACAGTGACCACAGACACACAGCTACATACAGTGACCACAGACACACAGCTACATATAGTGTCCATAGACACACAGCTACATACAGTGACCACAGACAAACAGCTACATACAGTGACCACAGACACACAGGTACATACAGTGACCACACACACACAGCTACATACAGTGTCCACAGACACACAGCTACATACAGTGACCACAGACACACAGCTACATACAGTGACCATAGACACACAGCTACATACAGTGACCACAGACACACAGCTACATACAGTGACCACAGACACACAGCTACATACAGTGACCACAGACACACAGCTACATACAGTGACCACAGACACACAGCTACATACAGTGACCACAGACACACACCTACATACAGTAACCACAGACACACACCTACATACAGTAACCACAGACACACACCTACATACAGTAACCACAGACACACACCTACATACAGTAACCACAGACACACACCTACATACAGTAACCACAGACACACACCTACATACAGTAACCACAGACACACACCTACATACAGTGACCACAGACACACACCTACATACAGTAACCACAGACACACACCTACATACAGTAACCACAGACACACACCTACATACAGTGACCACAGACACACAGCTACATACAGTGACCACTGACAAACACCTACATACAGTGACCACAGACACACAGCTACATACAGTGACCACAGACACACAGCTACATACAGTGACCACAGACACACACCTACATACAGTGACCACAGACACACAGCTACATACAGTGACCACAGACACACAGCTACATACAGTGACCACAGACACACAGCTACATACAGTGACCACAGACACACAGCTACATACAGTGACCACAGACAAACAGCTACATACAGTGACCACAGACACACAGCTACATACAGTGACCACAGACACACAGCTACATACAGTGACCACAGACAAACAGCTACATACAGTGACCACAGACACACAGCTACATACAGTGACCACAGACACACAGCTACATACAGTGACCACAGACACACAGCTACATACAGTGACCACAGACAAACAGCTACATACAGTGACCACAGACACACAGCTACATACAGTGACCACAGACACACAGCTACATACAGTGACCACAGACACACAGCTACATACAGTGACCACAGACACACAGCTACATACAGTGACCACAGACACACAGCTACATACAGTGACCACAGACACACAGCTACATACAGTGACCACAGACACACAGCTACATACAGTGACCACAGACACACAGCTACATACAGTGACCACAGACAAACAGCTACATACAGTGACCACAGACACACAGCTACATACAGTGACCACAGACACACAGCTACATACAGTGACCACAGACAAACAGCTACATACAGTGACCACAGACACACAGCTACATACAGTGACCACAGACACACAGCTACATACAGTGACCACAGACACACAGCTACATACAGTGACCACAGACAAACAGCTACATACAGTGACCACAGACACACAGCTACATACAGTGACCACAGACACACAGCTACATACAGTGACCACAGACACACAGCTACATACAGTGACCACAGACACACAGCTACATACAGTGACCACAGACAAACAGCTACATACAGTGACCACAGACACACAGCTACATACAGTGACCACAGACACACAGCTACATACAGTGACCACAGACACACAGCTACATACAGTGACCACAGACACACAGCTACATACAGTGACCACAGACACACAGCTACATACAGTGACCACAGACACACAGCTACATACAGTGACCACAGACACACAGCTACATACAGTGACCACAGACAAACAGCTACATACAGTGACCACAGACACACAGCTACATACAGTAACCACAGACACACAGCTACATACAGTGATCACAGACACACAGCTACATACAGTGACCACAGACAAACAGCTACATACAGTGACCACAGACACACAGCTACATACAGTGACCACAGACACACAGCTACATACAGTGACCACAGACACACAGCTACATACAGTGACCACAGACACACAGCTACATACAGTGACCACAGACACACAGCTACATACAGTGACCACAGACACACAGCTACATACAGTGACCACAGACAAACAGCTACATACAGTGACCACAGACACACAGCTACATACAGTGACCACAGACAAACAGCTACATACAGTGACCACAGACAAACAGCTACATATAGTGACCACAGACACACACCTACATACAGTAACCACAGACACACACCTACATACAGTAACCACAGACACACACCTACATACAGTGACCACAGACACACACCTACATACAGTAACCACAGACACACACCTACATACAGTAACCACAGACACACAGCTACATACAGTGACCACAGACACACAGCTACATACAGTGACCACAGACACACAGCTACGTACAGTGACCACAGACACACAGCTACATACAGTGACCACAGACACACAGCTACATACAGTGACCACAGACAAACAGCTACATACAGTGACCACAGACAAACAGCTACATATAGTGACCACAGACACACACCTACATACAGTAACCACAGACACACACCTACATACAGTAACCACAGACACACACCTACATACAGTGACCACAGACACACACCTACATACAGTAACCACAGACACACACCTACATACAGTAACCACAGACACACACCTACATACAGTGACCACAGACACACAGCTACATACAGTGACCACTGACAAACACCTACATACAGTGACCACAGACACACAGCTACATACAGTGACCACAGACACACAGCTACATACAGTGACCACAGACACACACCTACATACAGTGACCACAGACACACACCTACATACAGTGACCACAGACACACAGCTACATACAGTGACCACAGACACACAGCTACATACAGTGACCACAGACACACAGCTACATACAGTGACCACAGACAAACAGCTACATACAGTGACCACAGACACACAGCTACATACAGTGACCACAGACACACAGCTACATACAGTGACCACAGACAAACAGCTACATACAGTGACCACAGACACACAGCTACATACAGTAACCACAGACACACAGCTACATACAGTGACCACAGACACACAGCTACATTCAGTGACCACAGACAAACAGCTACATACAGTGACCACAGACACACAGCTTCATACAGTGACCACAGACACACAGCTACATACAGTGACCACAGACACACAGCTACATACAGTGACTACAGACACACAGCTACATACAGTGACCACAGACACACAGCTACATACAGTGACCACAGACACACAGCTACGTACAGTGACCACAGACACACAGCTACATACAGTGACCACAGACACACAGCTACATACAGTGACCACAGACAAACAGCTACATACAGTGACCACAGACACACAGCTACATACAGTGACCACAGACACACATCTACATACAGTGACCACAGACAAACAGCTACATACAGTGACCACAGACACACAGCTACATACAGTAACCACAGACACACAGCTACATACAGTGACCACAGACACACAGCTACATACAGTGACCACAGACAAACAGCTACATACAGTGACCACAGACACACAGCTACATACAGTGACCACAGACACACAGCTACATACAGTGACCACAGACACACAGCTACATACAGTGACCACAGACACACAGCTACATACAGTGACCACAGACAAACAGCTACATACAGTGACCACAGACACACAGCTACATACAGTGACCACAGACACACAGCTACATACAGTGACCACAGACACACAGCTACGTACAGTGACCACAGACACACAGCTACATACAGTGACCACAGACACACAGCTACATACAGTGACCACAGACACACAGCTTCATACAGTGACCACAGACACACAGCTACATACAGTGACCACAGACAAACAGCTACATACAGTGACCACAGACACACAGCTACATACAGTAACCACAGACACACAGCTACATACAGTGATCACAGACACACAGCTACATACAGTGACCACAGACAAACAGCTACATACAGTGACCACAGACACACAGCTACATAGTGACCACAGACACACAGCTACATACAGTGACCACAGACACACAGCTACATACAGTGACCACAGACACACAGCTACATACAGTGACCAGAGACACACAGCTACATACAGTGACCAGAGACACACAGCTACATACAGTGACCACAGACACACAGCTACATACAGTGACCACAGACACACAGCTACATACAGTGACCACAGACACACAGCTACATACAGTGACCACAGACACACAGCTACATACAGTGACCACAGACACACAGCTACATACAGTGACCACAGACACACAGCTACATACAGTGACCACAGACACACAGCTACATACAGTGACCACAGACACACAGCTACATACAGTGACCACAGACAAACAGCTACATACAGTGACCACAGACAAACAGCTACATACAGTGACCACTTTGAGAGATGTGATCTGGTTGTTGTTGATTTTGTGGTAGTTGTTGTACTGGTTGTTGTGGTTGTTGTTGTTGTTGTGTTTTGGGTGGTATGGTTGTTATTGCTGTTCTTGTTTTTATTGTTTGTTGTTGTTGTGGTTATTGTTGTTGTTGTAGTGGTTGAAGTTTGTTGTTAATGTTGTGGTTGTTGCTGTGGTTGTTGTTGTGGTTATGGTAGTGGTTATTGTGTGGATGTTGTGGTGGTTGTTATGGTGGTTGTGGCTGTTTGGGTTGTTTTATTTTTGGTTATTTTGGTGTTTTTTTGGTTGTTGTTGTTGTTGAAACTGATGTTATTGTGGTTGTTGTTAAGGTTTTTGTGGTTGTTGGGGTGGTGTTTTATGATTGTTGTTGAAGTTGTTATTATTGTGGTTTTTGTGATTGTATTTTGTGGTTGTTGTTTTGGTTGTTATCGTTGTTATTGTTGTTAAGGTTGTTGTGGTGATTGTTGCGGTGTTGTGTGTTGGTTGCTGTTAGTAATGTATCGTTGTTATTGTGGTTGTTGTTAAGGTTGTTGTGATGATTGTTGCGGTGTTGTGTGTTGGTTGCTGTTAGTAATGTATCGTTGTTATTGTGGTTGTTGTTAAGGTTGTTGTGATGATTGTTGCGGTGTTGTGTGTTGGTTGCTGTTAGTAATGTAATAATGTCTGCCACACATGTATAACATTTACAATTTCGTTTACTTTCATTACATTATACAAGTTGTATATATTATTGAAGGAACACATAGGTAAATAAATCTTTTCCTTCTTGTTTGTCTTACCATTGCTTTACCCTGCTGAGGTGTTTTGCTTACTTATTTACAACCACCTGGTGAAACAGGCCATCTGCCTACCACCTGTGTTCGTAATAAAGTACATTAATTCTCCCTGTTATTCATTATTATACATTTGATCTCGTTTCACACAACTGATGTGAGATAGGAGTGAATGATACATGTTGGATACTTGTGTAGAAGCGTTTAGGTTAGAATTAATGCATATTCTCGCCTATCACAAACCTGTCTCCATAATAACTTGGTCACGTGTCATGTATTCTGTGTTGTGATTACCACACTTAATTCCTATTGTGGCCGGGAGATGACTCTGGGATCAAGATCTTAGACTACAGCATCCCTCAGGGCATTGTTCTCTCTCTGTCACACAGACACAGACACAGACAGACACAGACACAGACACAAACCACAGGTCAGGCGGCACTACAATGGTACCTGACATAACCATATTATTTCCATTGATAGGAGAGAGAGAATATCACGGCAGTTTGAGGCTGTTGAAACAACTAAATAATGCCTTTCATTATTCATGAATAATATTTACTGCCGGTGTCAGGCTAAATTTTATTAGGCAGACTTTATTTAATGTTAAAATTGAGACACATGTCCAACATCTGGGTATCTTTATTGAGACGTTTCGCCATCCAGTGGCTTTATCAATACAAATTCCAGGACATAACTTGAAGACAGTAGAACTATGTACAGAAGATGAGGTAATCAGTCCCTCAACCTAGCAGTAGGTGCGAAGAATCTCCACGACTATGGTGCTCTTCGCACCTACTGCTAGGTTGAGGGACTGATTACCTCATCTTCTGTACATAGTTCTACTGTCTCCAAGTTATGTCCTGGTATTTGTATTGATAAAACCACTGGGTGGCGAAACGTCTACAATAAAGATACCCAGATGTTGCACATGTGTCTCAATTTCAACTTGTCGGTATTGTATACCATTCTTGTACATTTATTTAATTAATATCTTGACTAAACACATATTTATACTTGCACATGTTCTTGTATTGTAGACATTATTTAGTATTATTCCAGGTATGTTTCCAGGATGTGTATTTAGTATATTTCCAGCTGTGTCTGGAACAATCATACACTGCCGTGGTTGTACATTTCCAGCTGTGTCTGGAACAATCATACACTGCCGTGGTTGTACATTTCCAGCTGTGTCTGGAACAAGCATACACTGCCGTGGTTGTACATTTCCAGCTGTGTCTGGAACAATCATACACTGCCGTGGTTGTACATTTCCAGCTGTGTCTGGAACAATCATACACTGCCGTGGTTGTACATTTCCAGCTGTGTCTGGAACAATCATACACTGCCGTGGTTGTACATTTCCAGCTGTGTCTGGAACAATCATACACTGCCGTGGTTGTGCATTTCCAGCTGTGTCTGGAACAAGCATACACTGCCGTGGTTGTACATTTCCAGCTGTGTCTGGAACAATCATACACTGCCGTGGTTGTACATTTCCAGCTGTGTCTGGAACAATCATACAGTGCCGTGGTTGTACATTTCCAGCTGTGTCTGGAACAATCATACACTGCCGTGGTTGTACATTTCCAGCTGTGTCTGGAACAATCACTACAATGGTTGCACTACTTACAATTATTTAATTAATACACAAATCAATCGCACATAAGAGAGAGAAGATTACGACGACGTTTTGGTCGTAACGTCGGACAGAAACGTTGTCGTAACTTGTGTGTCGTAAGTGCGGGTTATCTATTGTTCCAGTCACATTATTGTCTCTTTTTTATTCTTTATTTTAATTAAAACGTTCCTAATTCTATGTTTTGAACTGTTGTTCAACTTATAAGATCATCATCGCTAAATATATATTATATTAAGCAAGTTTAAATATTTCTCTGACACTGAATTATATTAGTCTCTTGTGGAGTTTCTGAAGGCCAGAAAATATTTCTTCCATGACAATGTTCCGGCTTTTTCAACTGAGGTAATTTCCGTAGGCCTATTTTATCTTGCTTTCTATTAGGACGATTTTGGTCTTTCTTTAAAATTACGACATTACCGTCAATATTTTAATTAAAATACTGACTTATGTATTATTCCCTGTTTATCCATTAATTACCGTCAAGTTTATACATTATTGTCACTAGGTGTAAAGTGTCTTGTAGATAATACTGTTAAACTCACCTGACACACTCTGTGTTTAACTAATTTAGATTAAATGTATAAGTAGTGCTGATTTCTACAGAGCGGTCTTCTACAGAGCGGTCCCCCACGGTACGGTCTCCACGGTACGGTCTCCACGGTACGGTCTCCACGGTATGGTCTCCACGGTACGGTCTCCACGGTACGGTCTCCACGGTATGGTCTCCACGGTACGGTCTCCACGGTACGGTCTCCACGGTATGGTCTCCACGGTACGGTCTCCACGGTACGGTCTCCACGGTACGGTCTCCTCTGAGCAGACTCCTTTTCACACCTTTATGCTAATGACCTTGACCTCGCCCTCGAGACCACCTCGCCCTCGAGACCACCTCGCCCTCGAGACCACCTCGCCCTCGAGACCACCTTACCCTCGACCACCTCGCCCTCGACCACGTCGCCCTCAACCCCCCACCCGCGCCCGCGCGCCCCGCCCGCCCCCGCGCCCCGCCCCACGTCCGCCCTCGCGCCAGCCCGCGCCTTCTGCAGCGTCGTCCGGATCGCCCCCGCTCCCCGAATTTTTTTTCGATTTTTTTAAAATTTTTTTTTGAATTTCATTTTCTTGTGCTCTCCATCTCCTCGGATCAAATTTTTGAGGTTCCCCCTACCATTTTCACCCCCATCCCAATTTTTTTTTCTCGATAATACAAAGACTCTACTTCCTTGGATGTAGTTTTTTGGATTCCCCCTCTCTGGGGGTAAGCATTCAAAATGAACTCCCACTTGCATCTCAAATTCCCTGCTCCAATTCCTCGGATCAAGTTTTTCTCGAAATCAAAGTCTCCATCTCCTTGGATCAAGGTTTTCTCCTCCATCTCCTCGGATCAAGTTTTTGGATTCCCCCCTCTGGGGGTAAGCATTCAAATGAACTCCTCCTATGGGGCATGGTACTTTCTCTTACTACAGGTCTAAACAAGTGTGACGTCACCCCACCTGTGTTTACTCGGCGGTCAGTGACGTCACGTGATGACCTCACACATACAGGCTGAATCTTGTCGACTTCCTCATATGTCAGTGACGTCACGTGATGACCTCACACATACAGGCCGAATCTTGTCGACTTCCCCCTATGTCAGTGAAGTCACGTGATGACCCCACACACAGGCTGAATCTTGTCGATTTCCCCATCTCAGTATTACATATTTCATATACAACATAGGGAAAACATTTTCACTCTTAACCCAGGATAACCCAGATAATTCCACATTTTTTCGTTAATACCCACAACAATCCACAATTTCTTTACAAAATACAACACAAGTCTAGACATTTTTCTCGTTTTAACTATTTCATCAGAAAAGTCACCACAACACTTACAACTTATAACCACTTTTCGATAAATTCACTAGTCACAATTTTACATATTACGAAGTTAATACGCACACACACCTCACTTTACTTTGAACACCTTCAAAACACTCACGTAAATCATTTGAATACTCACAAAAATACCTTTGAACATTTCCAAACAACACTGAAACACTTCCAAAATATCATTTTGAGTACTCCCAAATACACCACTGAATACTACTAAAACACCACTGAATACAGTCAAAACACCACCAAAATCACCATAAACTAAGATCAACATAACAGACTAACACCCATTTTTACACAATTTCTATGAGTACACTCTCCTCCAACTAAGATATAACATGAACGCAAAAAAAAAAACATGAACACAAACCAAACACACACGAACACTTACAACAGAATCAACTCTTTTTTCGATATCTCTAGTTCGACAACAACACCCACAACCCACAACAACAACCCACAATTTTTTCTCGTTTTAACTAATTTCATCAGAAAAAGTCAAAACAACAACACACTTATAAACACTTTTCAGCATCTCTAGTTCGACAACAACACCCACAACCCACAACACCCACAACCCACAACACCCCACAACCCACAATTTTTTCTCGTTTTAACTAATTTCATCAGAAAAAGTCACAACAACAACCCACAACTTATAACCACTTTTTCGATATCTCTAGTTCGACAACAGTAACCACAACCCTCATCACTTACCAATTTATTCACAATTTATTCGATACAAATTTTTCCCCTTCTTGTTATTGAATCTTAAAATGTAATACACATTCCTCCCTACATTACTAAAATTCTAATAAAATCCTCTCCATACCCATCTCCTTGTATCCACATAAATTAATATTATACTCACAACAAGTAATCTTACTACCCAACTACTGCGACATGTTTCTACACACCCCAATCTTTTCCAGTGTATCATAACTTTTCACTTCTATAATTTCTTTTATAATATTCACACATTACCTTTATTTTCAGTAAAATCCCCCCCCCCCATATTTCATTAAATTTTTAATACAACCCTCCCCATACCCCTCTCCATCTCACCCACATTTCTTCACACCCACTCACCCGTCTCCCAACACACCTCTTCAGAGCAAACACAAAAATCACATTTCACATCCATAAATGCATCTCATCACCCATCTCAAATCCACTAAAATCACTGTAACCAAGATATTCACAAAATTCTATGACCACCTAACACACACACACAGACAACTCACTTTACTTTGAACACTACCAAAAACATCATCAATTACCTTTGAATACTCCAAAAACATCATTCGAACACCCCCAAATCACCACTGAATACTACCCAAACACTACTAAAAATCACCAGAAACTAAGATCAACACTACCAGCTAATACCCATTTTATAGAAATCCCCACATTCCTCCCTACACTAAATTTCTAATAAAATCTATCTTCTCAACTCCACATAGTTTAATATTATACTCATAACCCCACAATTTTCCTCAGTTCAACTATTTCATCAGAAAAAAAGTCACCCGTATTTTGACTCAGTAATATTCACAACATGTCACAAATTTTTAGAAAACACTCATTTTTTATAAATATATCACGAACACATCCAACTAAGATATGATATAAATCACATTTTTAGCCACATTCCCTCAATTTCGGTAATATGAATAAAATGATTGGGATAACATTAGAACATTTCCAAATTACGTTGGAGCACATTCAAAAATATATTGGAACACTTCCAAAATACATTAGAGTACTCCAGAATTACTTTGAACGACACCATTTTTGGACATTTCCAAATTAGTTTTGGAAACTTTATCTTAAAATCGAACATTATTTTTCTGGTTGGCAAACACACTCAATGGTAGAAATATTTACTCGATTTCCGAATAGAAACACATTCCTCGCTCTGAGAGACTCCTTGAGCTTATATGGCTTACCCCAAAGTATTGCATCATGATTTTTGGACAATCCCCTCCAGCGAAGCCATGAAATGGTGTTCACACCCAAGGTAGATTTAAGATAATAATCTCTTTCCAGACCAACTGTGTCCTCTTGTGCTAAAATTTGGTGAGGTCACAGGGCTGACAGACACCATGAAATTAACTTAAATGAGATATAACATTTGTATTCTACCTCAATACTTTTTTCATGGTAAGGTTTGATTGATTTAAAATTCATCATGTCTTAAAAAATTTTATTAAACATTTCTCTTTTTAATGAATGAATCATCATATATTATTAATCTTGGTGTAACAACACGCTCTAAACATCATAAATCCTCCTCTCTAAGTCTTGTTCTTCCAAGCCCCTTCACATCGGTACCTGTAAATGTTAATATTTTTTTTATTTCATTAGCATATAATGAGGAGAAATTTGCATCATCACCTGTAAAAGATATAAACCAACTAAAAGTTACATATTTTTTTCACTATCCCAAACATATGCCTCTCAAGTGTTACATCAGTATTCTTCTCGTTAACTTAAATATCTTCCCATTACTATCTTAAAAGTATAATCGTACTGTGTCCCCTTATTAACTTAAATGAATTAAAGCGTCTTGTTAACTTAAATGATGTAAGTATTATGGTAGACATGATTCTTGCTGTTCAGGTAGAGAGAGAAGGCCGAAATGGTGACACATTTCACAAAGAGGTAAATATGAGTAATATATATTAGTTCAAATATATCTCTCTCTCTTCAAGTTATAATTACTTCCTCATAATAATTTAAATGAATTGAACCACTGATACAAGGTAAATAATTTTGCTTACCTTTTAAGTTACTCACACATTAGGTTCAATATTTTTTATATATTGTTTAATATCTGTGAAAAGTTCTCTCCAAATTAATTTCCACTTCTTTGTATTGTATCATCTATGCAAAATGCACAGATTATACTGTCTATTAAATATTTGACTGACAAAGTTTTCAGATATATTGTTTTCCAAAATATAATATACCAGATCGTCACTCCACTCCGTTACCATTTCATCAATGAATTCATGCGAATCAAGTTCATTTTCTAACCAATTTTTAACTCGTTGAAAATTCTTTTCACTCAATGATTCACCATCTTTCCTTAAGAGTTGATTGACAGTGTTGCAAAATTCCAACCAAGGAAGATCTTTCACCGTTTCACAAATAACAATGAAATCGCCAATTTTCCCCATATTAGATGCTTTCCATGTGGTTCCCTGACAATGTCTGGGGGTGACTTACACACAACTCTCCCATACACATAAAGTGGTGCTAAATAGTATTAAATGAAAATTTCATTAAACTTACCTAAACTAGGATCAGCCATTTCAAAATCCATTTTCATAATTAATTTTTTGGGCTTTGGTATAATAAAAGTTTGAGATAAATGACTACTCCATTCACATTCTCATAACAATAAATTTTCCAATATTTCTTCACTCCATCGTTGAGTCATTTCTCGTACTTCAGCTACAATCACTTCTTTTGAGAGAACATGTTCCGCATCAACTCTTTTTTGAATGGGTTCGACTCTCTTAATTGTATATAAAATTTCTATACACACCACACTAGTATGTTTTGTCCCAACCACCTCCATATTTCTTCTGCTCAAGTGATTCCTTACCATTTCACTCCAAATATACCAAAAATTTCAATCGTTGTCATCATCGAATATCATTTTTTTTAATAATACAAATACACACATTACAGGAGATTTCTTCAAAGCATATATATTATCCATTGTATATTTCAAATAATATGTTTAGCCATTGTTAACTTATCTTATTTTTCAGTAAAAAGAAATATTCATACAATATTTTTTTTTGGCAACACTTACTACTTGCTTGTGACGTCACTATCCAGCAACACGTTAAAACAGGATAGAGCATCTTCCCATTATTAACTTAAAAGCATAATCATACTATATCCCCTTATTAACTTAAATGAACTAAAAGAGTGACGTCACGATACTCATTGATCAAATTATCTTACCTTTAATTGTCTTCATGCATTTCCAAGTATGTACCATCGGTATAGTAATAACAAGTCATAATACCATTGAAGTAAATATGATTACACTCTACAGGGCCCAACAAACGCATTACCAATTCCAATCATTTGCTAGAAATCAACACACTTGGCGAAGTTCCCCTATGGGGGTTTGTTCATCTATCATCCACGATACAACTTTTTCTTGCTAAGATCACCTCCTCCGGATATTAAAGGTTTATATTCATTCCACTTAAGATTCTTCACCTCACCAAAGAAATCCAACAAATGTTTAACTCTCCCCATCCTGTATGTCACTAAACTCGTGTAGGTTCATTCACCTATCGTCATGGTGATGCCACGTAGTGTTTTTCATGGAACAAATTTCTCTACACATATAGTTATAAAAACTACTAACTACTACTAACTACTAACTACTAACCCTCGTGGTGAAAAGAGTATAAGAAGACACATCTGTATTGAGTTACAATAGTATTTAGATGGAGACTTCAGATCTACGTAAGTTCCCCCCTGGACTGTAAGAATCAAGTGAGATTTTTGTTATAGTCTAAAAAAAAATTCGTGTTAGAGTCATCTTGTGTTTAAGTTAACAAGAGGAAAAGTTCATTTAATAAGTGGAAGTTACATGTGAAAAATTTATTACAGAAGCAAAAGTGTCTACACATCACTGATCTGATAAAGAAATGATTAATTCGATAGAAGACCTTGATCACATCCCTCCAAAACGAAGGAAGGTGACTGAACAATATCTCACCAATAAAGAAATGCTTATAGCAATGGAAGATTTTGAACGTGAGTTTTTAATGAGATATTATTGAGTAAATTCACCCACAATGTAATTTTTAGAAATTTTAATGAGAATTTTTTTTTTTCATTTGTTGAGTAACAAACTTAATTTTTGGGATATAATACTATATTTTATCAAAATTGCAGGTAAAGAAGCAACAAAAGATGAAGAAAAATATCTTTCATTAATGAAAGGTAATATTACAAAAGATTTTAGTGGCAGTGATAAAATTCTTTTAGTACAACAAGCAAATTGTTGTGCTATTAAATTGAAAAAGGGAGGTCTTGCTGATGCTTTAAGTCAGGTTTTACCACTTAGCATTCCATATTTATTTAGATCACCTGGATGTCATAAAGCAAATCTAGCTAGTGAAGTCACTAGTGATAAATTTGGGAGCATAAAATTTGTAAATAATGGAAAAATTAACCCCATGATTGTCAATATGTTCGCACAGTATGCGATGGGACCTCCCCATAAGTATTATACGAACTGTAAAGTTGATAAGACCTACTACAATACATGCAAATATTTAGATACAAAGAAAGGTCGTGAGATTATATTCAAAGAGTGCATGAATGATCTTGTTAAGTGGTTATTAATAGATCCCAATGGGATTATAATGGAAAAAGTTGTGTTTCCAGAAGGAACTGGATGTGCTTCAGCCAGAGGTGATTGGCATGCATATCTTAAAATCATTCATGATTTTGCAAAGGAATTAAAAAAACGTCGTAGAAATATTGTTGTCATTATTGTAAAATATGGCAAATAAAATATCTCTATAATACTTTTTTTTTGTTTTATTCACCATCACTCTAAAACCTTATTAGGCAACTGAATAGAGATCATACATCTGGCAGCAATGGTGATGAGTATAAACATCTCTGATCTTTGTTGTTCATACATTAGTACCTCTTCCACTAGGGTGCGACTAACCATCTCAAGAAAATGGAGACAGACAATAGGATGGAAAAAATATTTTAAAATTGAAGAAGGAAAATTGTACGATGAAAAATATTGTCGTGACAACGTCTGCATTATTTTTCATGCGAATTGTGTTGCTATAAAAGGATATGGTGCAAGTTATTATTTGGGTAAGAAATATCCCTATGCTGATGTGTATTGGAGTAGAGAACCATTATTTAATCTGAGAGGATGCAGAGTTGAAGATCGTGATACTCCTGGAACTGTTATCGAGTTTGAACCTTCACCAGATCAAAGAAAATTGAATCTTCCTTATTTAGCAGCGATAATAAGCCAGTTTGGTATTGCTGGACCATTGGAGGAAAATACTATTTCTCAAAATTTGATTGAAAAATCAAGAGATTCCCATTTGGTGTATGGTTTAAAGAAAGATACTATCGGAGACAGAATAAGATATTTCAAGGAATCCATTGAGAGAGTCATAAAAAGTGTGAAAGACAATAAAAATATAAGAGAGGTTATCTTTCTGAAAGGTATTGTGAGGTATGAAACTTCAAATGATTGTATCTGGAATACACATTATAAACCCATACTCGAAGATATGATAATGAAATTTAAGGAAGAAGGTATTCGTACAACAATGGTTGTCAAAGAAGAAATGAAAAACATTAACCAAGGTCAAGAATTAGAAGATGATTCTTCTAAAATTGAAGGAAGTGCTTGGTATCCCTCATGAGGTAAGCAAAATTATTTACCTTGTATCAGTGGTTTAATTCATTTAAATTATTATGAGGAAGTAATTATAACTTGAAGAGAGAGATATATATTTGAACTAATATATATAACTCATATTTACCTCTTTGCGAAATGTGTCACTTACCATTTCGGCCTTCTCTCTCTACCTGAACAGCAAGAATCATGTCTACCATAATACTTACATCATTTAAGTTAACAAGACGCTTTAATTCATTTAAGTTAATAAGGGGACACAGTGTGATTATGCTTTTAAGATAGTAATGGGAAGATATTTAAGTTAACGAGAAGAATACTGATGTAACACTTGAGAGGCATATGTTTGGGATAGTGAAAAAAAATATGTAACTTTTAGTTGGTTTATATCTTTTACAGGTGATGATGCAAATTTCTCCCCATTATATGCTGAAATCAAAAAAATATTAACATTTACAGGTACCGATGTGAAGGGGCTTGGAAGAACAAGACTTAGAGAGGAGGATTTATGATGTTTAGAGCGTGTTGTTACACCAAGATTAATAATATATGATGATTCATTCATTAAAAAGAGAAATGTTTAATAAAATTTTTGAAGACATGATGAATTTTAAATCAATCAAACCTTACCATGAAAAAAGTATTGAGGTAGAATACAAATGTTATATCTCATTTAAGTTAATTTCATGGTGTCTGTCAGCCCTGTGACCTCACCAAATTTTAGCACAAGAGGACACAGTTGGTCTGGAAAGAGATTATTATCTTGAATCTACCTTGGGTGTGAACACCATTTCATGGCTTCGCTGGAGGGGATTGTCCAAAAATCATGATGCAATACTTTGGGGTAAGCCATATAAGCTCAAGGAGTCTCTCAGAGCGAGGAATGTGTTTCTATTCGGAAATCGAGTAAATATTTCTACCATTGAGTGTGTTTACCAACAAGAAAAATAATGATCGATTTTAAGATAAAGTTTCCAAAACTAATTTGGAAATATCCAAAAATGGTGTTGTTCAAAGTAATTCTGGAGTACTCTAATGTATTTTGGAAGTGTTCCAATATATTTTTGAATGTGCTCCAACGTAATTTGGAAATGTTCTAATGTTATCCCAATCATTTTGTTCATATTACCGAAATTGAGGGAATGTGGCTAAAAATGTGATTTATATCATATCTTAGTTGGATGTGTTCGTGATATATTTATAAAAAATGAGTGTTTTCTAAAAATTTGTGACATGTTGTGAATATTACTGAGTCAAAATGCGGGTGACTTTTTTTCTGATGAAATAGTTGAACTGAGGAAAATTGTGGGGTTATGAGTATAATATTAAACTATATGGAGTTGAGGAGATAGATTTTATTAGAAATTTAGTGTAGGGAGGAATGTGGGGATTTCTATAAAATGGGTATTAGCTGGTAGTGTTGATCTTAGTTTCTGGTGGTTTTTAGTAGTGTTTGGGTAGTATTTAGTGGTGATTTGGGGGTGTTCGAATGATGTTTTTGGAGTATTCAAAGGTAATTGATGGTGTTTTTGGTAGTGTTCAAAGTAAAGTGAGTTGTCTGTGTGTGTGTGTTAGGTGGTCATAGAATTTTGTGAATATCTTGGTTACAGTGATTTTAGTGGATTTGAGATGGGTGATGAGATGCATTTATGGATGTGAAATGTGATTTTTGTGTTTGTTCTGAAGAGGTGTGTTGGGAGACGGGTGAGTGGGTGTGAAGAAATGTGGGTGAGATGGAGAGGGGTATGGGGAGGGTTGTATTAAAAATTTAATGAAATATGGGGGGGGGGATTTTACTGAAAATAAAGGTAATGTGTGAATATTATAAAAGAAATTTTAGAAGTGAAAAGTTATGATACACTGGAAAAGATTGGAGTGTGTAGAAACATGTCGCAGTAGTTGGGTAGTAAGATTACTTGTTGTGAGTATAATATTAATTTATGTGGATACAAGGAGATGGGTATGGAGAGGATTTTATTAGAATTTTAGTAATGTAGGGAGGAATGTGTATTACATTTTAAGATTCAATAAAAAGAAGGGGAAAAATTTGTATCGAATAAATTGTGAATAAATTGGTAAGTGATGAGGGTTGTGGGTACTGTTGTCGAACTAGAGATATCGAAAAAGTGGTTATAAGTTGTGGGTTGTTGTTGTGACTTTTTCTGATGAAATTAGTTAAAACGAGAAAAAATTGTGGGTTGTGGGGTGTTGTGGGTTGTGGGTGTTGTGGGTTGTGGGTGTTGTTGTCGAACTAGAGATGCTGAAAAGTGTTTATAAGTGTGTTGTTGTTGTGACTTTTTCTGATGAAATTAGTTAAAACGAGAAAAAATTGTGGGTTGTTGTTGTGGGTTGTGGGTGTTGTTGTCGAACTAGAGATATCGAATAAAGAGTTGATTCTGTTGTAAGTGTTCGTGTGTGTTTGGTTTGTGTTCATGTTTTTTTTTTTTTGCGTTCATGTTATATCTTAGTTGGAGGAGAGTGTACTCATAGAAATTGGTAATCGTCTTGGTTATAGTGATTTGAGAGGATTTGTGTAAAAATGGGTGTTAGTCTGTTATGTTGATCTTAGTTTATGGTGATTTTGGTGGTGTTTTGACTGTATTCAGTGGTGTTTTAGTAGTATTCAGTGGTGTATTTGGGAGTACTCAAAATGATATTTTGGAAGTGTTTCAGTGTTGTTTGGAAATGTTCAAAGGTATTTTTGTGAGTATTCAAATGATTTACGAGAGTGTTTTGAAGGTGTTCAAAGTAAAGTGAGGTGTGTGTGCGTATTAACTTCGTAATATGTAAAATTGTGACTAGTGAATTTATCGAAAAGTGGTTATAAGTTGTAAGTGTTGTGGTGACTTTTCTGATGAAATAGTTAAAACGAGAAAAATGTCTAGACTTGTGTTGTATTTTGTAAAGAAATTGTGGATTGTTGTAGGTATTAACGAAAAAAATGTGAATTTATCTGGGTTATCCTGGGTTAAGAGTGAAAATGTTTTCCCTATGTTGTATATGAAATATGTAATACTGAGATGGGGAAATCGACAAAATTCAGCCTGTGTGGGGGGTCATCACGTGACGTCACTGACATAGGGGGATGTCCACAAGATTCAGCCTGTATGTGTGAGGTCATCACGTGACGTCACTGACCGCCGAGTAAACACAGGTGGGGTGACGTCACACTTGTTTAGACCTGTAGTAAGAGAAAGTACCATGCCCCATAGGAGGAGTTCATTTGAATGCTTACCCCCAGAGGGGGGAATCCAAAAACTTGATCCGAGGAGATGGAGTCTTTGTATTATCGAGAAAAACTTGATCCAAGGAGTTGGAGACTTGGTATTACTGATTTCGAGAAAAATTTGATCTGAGGAATTGGAGCAGGGAATTTGGGATGCAAATGGGAGTCTATTTTGAATGCTTACCCCCAGAGGGGGGAATCCAAAAAACTTGATTTGAGGAAGTGGAGGAGAAAACCTTGATCCAAGGAGATGGAGACTTTGATTTCGAGAAAAACTCGATCCGAGGAGATGGAGCAGGGAATTTGGGGTGCAAGTGGGAGTCCATTTTGAATGCTTACCCCCAGAGGGGGGAATGCAAAAAACTTGATCCGAGGAGATCATAAGAAAATGAAATTAAAAAAAAAAAATTGGGATGGGGGTGAAAGTGGGAGGGGAAACCCCCAAAAAATTTGATCCGAGGAGATGGAGAGCACAAGAAAATGAAATTAAAAAAAAAATTCGAAAATATCGAAAAAAAATTCGGGGAGCGGGGGCGATCCGGACGACGCTGCAGAAGGCGCTGGCGGGCGCGACGGACGGGCGCGAGGGCGCGGGCGGGCGGGCGCGAGGGCGCGGCGGGCGGGCGCGAGGGCGCGGCGGGCAGGTGCGTGGGTGGGGGTCGTGGGTGGGGTCGTTGGTGGGGGGGTCGTGGGAGGGGGTCGTGGGTGGGGTCGTTGGTGGGGGGTCGTGGGTGGGGGTCGGGGGGGGGGTCAAGGTCATTAGCATAAAGGTGTGAAAAATAGTCCACTCAGAGGAGACCGTACCGTGGAGACCGTACCGTGGAGACCGTACCGTGGAGACCGTACCGTGGAGACCGTACCGTGGAGACCGTACCGTGGAGACCGTACCGTGGAGACCGTACCGTGGAGACCGTACCGTGGAGACCGTACCGTGGAGACCGTACCGTGGGGGACCGCTCTGTAGAAGACCGCTCTGTAGAAGACCGCTCTGTAGAAGACCGCTCTGTAGAAGACCGCTCTGTAGAAGACCGCTCTGTAGAAGACCGCTCTGTAGAAGACCGCTCTGTAGAAGACCGCTCTGTAGAAGACCGCTCTGTAGAAGACCGCTCTGTAGAAATCAGCACTACTTGTATATTTAACTAATTTAGATTAAATGTATATTTAACTAATTTAGATTAAATGTGTATTTAGCTTAATTAGATTAAATGTATATTTAACTTCTTAAGACACATGTTCAACAGTTAGGTAACTTTATTATGAAACTGGTGAAGGACTGATTACATCATCAGTACATCATCTCTGTCACTTCTGCTGCCTCCTTAGACTGAAGAAAACCATTGTGTAAGTGAAACACTTCAGAATAAAGTTACCTAAGTAATGTACATGTCTCTTATCAACCTGTTGGTATTGTATACCATTATTAAATTCACTTATCTAATCTAGACTTCCAGCCAGCGTGCGTGAGCGTAATGTATAGGAGTAATTCGACGCAAATGGTTTTTGACGTGCTGTTGGAGTGTGAACAAGGTAATATTTCTGAAGGGATCCAGGGAAAACCGATGGTTATGTAGCACCTGAACTAGAGGCAGATGTTACATAAACTTTATCTCACTGATATGTTGGTACCTAATTACTGATATAAATAGTTTAGAAAACCGACATGTTAAATAATGAGACACTTGCGCGACATTTTTATGTTTGATGGAGTGACCACATTGACTCCAGGCTGAGGGACTGATTACCGTAAACTCTTCTTACACCGTTCATCTCCGTATTGGACTGAAGATGCTACTGGCTGGCGAAACTTTTCCTCAGTAAAGATTCCCAACTGTTGGAAAAGTGTTCCAGTCTTCGTCTCCTAAAGCGTTCTTTATCGCCACTATAATGGCGTTCCCTTACTAATTCAGGACATTATGTATACCAGAATAATGACACCTATCTTAGTGGTTCATATCTTCATGTACGCCAATATGGTAGTAGCCCCTAACTTCACGAACACTAGTATAGTGGTACCTACCTAAGTGGTCTGTAAATGTGACTATCCGTATGGTCATACCTATCTCAGTGGTCTACACTCTAATGTACAATACCTTCATACCTATTATAGTGGTCTTTATCTTTACACCATTATGGTACTTAATGGTAAGTGACGCCAGTATGAAGGAAACTGTTATAGTGAAAAGAGTCACAGGAATGCACTACCCAGCAGAGTTTACTGCCAGAGGGGAACATAGGCCTAGTGTGCCGGGTGCAACCTAGTGTGCCGTGTGCAAAATAATAATAACAGAACTTTTCTTTGTCAGAGGAAAGAAAGTCTCCCTGATAATATTGTGTATACATAGTGTATAGTGTATACTACAGTGGCACCTTAGTATACATAGTGTTATAGTGTATACTACAGTGGCACCCTAGTATACATAGTGTTATAGTGTATACTACAGTGGCACCTTAGTATACATAGTGTTATAGTGTATACTACAGTGACACCCTAGTATACATAGTGTTATAGTGTATACTACAGTGGCACCCTAGTATACATAGTATATAGTGTATACCACAGTGGCTCCCTAGTATATAGATAAGAAATGCTAAAGTGTCATTTGAAAACAGGTGAATTTGTAAGTGAAATGATAAGCCTATAGAGGCAGGTGCCAGAAGTCGCCAGAAACTTACCACAGAGGTCAGCTGTTTTAATAATCTTCTTGGCCTGCTAGAGTACCTCGCATATAATCTTCCTGGCCTGCTAGAGTACCTCGCATATAATCTTCCTGGCCTGCTAGTGTACCTCACATATAATCTTCCTGGCCTGCTAGTGTACCTCGCATATAATCTTCCTGGCCTGCTAGTGTACCTCACATATAATCTTCCTGGCCTGCTAGTGTACCTCGCATATAATCTTCCTGGCCTGCTAGTGTACCTCACATATAATCTTCCTGGCCTGCTAGTGTACCTCACATATAATCTTCCTGGCCTGCTAGTGTACCTCACATATAATCTTCCTGGCCTGCTAGTGTACCTCACATATAATCTTCCTGGCCTGCTAGTGTACCTCGCATATAATCTTCCTGGCCTGCTAGTGTACCTCACATATAATCTTCCCGGCCTGCTAGTGTACCTCACATATAATCTTCCTGGCCTGCTAGTGTACCTCACATATAATCTTCCTGGCCTGCTAGTGTACTCACATATAATCTTCCCGGCCTGCTAGTGTACCTCACATATAATCTTCCCGGCCTGCTAGTGTACCTCGCATATAATCTTCCTGGCCTGCTAGTGTACTCACATATAATCTTCCCGGCCTGCTAGTGTGCCTCACATATAATCTTCCTGGCCTGCTAGTGTACCTCACATATAATCTTCCTGGCCTGCTAGTGTGCCTCACATATAATCTTCCTGGCCTGCTAGTGTACCTCACATATAATCTTCCTGGCCTGCTAGTGTACCTCACATATAATCTTCCCGGCCTGCTAGTGTACCTCGCATATAATCTTCCTGGCCTGCTAGTGTACTCACATATAATCTTCCCGGCCTGCTAGTGTGCCTCACATATAATCTTCCTGGCTTGCTAGTGCACCTCGCATATAATCTTCCTGGCCTGCTAGTGTACTCACATATAATCTTCCTGGCTTGCTAGTGTACCTCACATATAATCTTCCTGGCCTGCTAGTGTACCTCACATATAATCTTCCTGGCCTGCTAGTGTACCTCGCATATAATCTTCCTGGCCTGCTAGTGTACCTCGCATATAATCTTCCTGGACTGCCAGTGTACCTCACATATAATCTTCCTGGCCTGCTAGTGTACTCGCATATAATCTTCCTGGCCTGCTAGTGTACTCGCATATAATCTTCCTGGCCTGCTAGTGTACTCGCATATAATCTAGTGATACCAGTGAATAGCAGAATACAGTGTTGTAGTAGCAACTAACCAGTATTATAATGGTACTTAGTGGAGTGGAGTGACTTTCATTAGTTTCTTTCCTCTTGAAATACCAGACGTATACTATGAATCTCATATAACCTGTAGTTACCAGCGGTCGCAATATACACAACGAGAAGCAATTATTACTACAGAAAAAGCGTCCTTCCTCCAAAATTTCCACCAGTCAACTATAGTGATAATATAGCATTTATTGTGGTGGAGACGAAAAAAACCTAGAAAAGCTAGATACAGCGATTGATAAACAAGGGTTGAGGCTCGGCTGTTCGTCATTGTAGGAGTGCCAGCAATCACCGGTTCTTCAACACGCAAGTTATACTTTTGTAACAATCAAATCACATATTACTCGGGTAGATAATTTCCAGTAGATCCTTCATGTGTTAGCCCAGTATGTTTTAAATAAGTGACCCATTGATCAGATCAGACTGGTTCCGAACCCTTGACTGGTCGAACCCTCGATTGGTCCGAACCCTCGACCGGTTTCAAACGGATTCGTTGGAAAATAAAGCAGACTGTAAACAGATGGGGTTGTAGGTGCCCTTATCAAACACAAACAATAAATATAAATCAGGAACGTACACCGGTAAGCTGCCCTAATATACAAGTACAGTTAGAAATAGAAATACAAATAGCTAGAGCTTCACTTTAAGGAGGTTATTATTAGAGTGTTCAAGAGGTTGCTAGTAGAATTACAGTAAATCAACCATTCAAATCATTATGAAGCTCTGTGTAGTCTGCAATCAATCAAACAAACGGGCTTCCACATGGATAAATTGTCATTTTTGTGGAAATTGGTGTCACGGCTAAAAGAGGTCAATATGTCTGAAATGCGTAGGGAGACACTGGTCAGAGAAATAGCAAGCATCGAACTCAAGCTAAAGGAATCTTATAGGAGTCAGGAATCGCGGGAAGAACTAAAAGCCATAAATGAAATCGAAAGAAACCCAAAGTATTTCTTCTCCTATGCCAAATCAAAGTCGAGAACAGCATCCAGTATTGGGCCCCTACTTAAACAAGATGGGTCCTACACAGATGACAGCAAGGAAATGAGTGAGCTACTCAAGTCCCAATATGACTCAGTTTTTAGCAAGCCGCTAACCAGAATGAGAGTCGAAGATCAAAGCGAATTTTTTATGAGAGAGCCACAAAATTTGGTTAACACAAGCCTATCCGATGTTATCCTGACGCCAAATGACTTCGAACAGGCGATAAATGACATGCCCATGCACTCTGCCCCAGGGCCAGACTCATGGAACTCTGCAAAAGCCTTCGACAAGTGTGACCATGGCGTAATAGCGCACAAAATGCGTGCTAAAGGGATAACAGGAAAAGTCGGTCGATGGATCTATAATTTCCTCACTAACAGAACACAGAGAGTAGTCGTCAACTGAGTAAAGTCCGAGGCAGCTACGGTGAAAAGCTCTGTTCCACAAGGCTCAGTACTCGCTCCCATCTTGTTCCTCATCCTCATATCCGACATAGACAAGGATGTCAGCCACAGCTCCGTGTCTTCCTTTGCAGATGACACCCGAATCTGCATGACAGTGTCTTCCATTCCAGACACTGCAAGGCTCCAGGCGGACATCAACCGAATCTTTCAGTGGGCTGCAGAAAGCAATATGAAGTTCAACGATGAGAAATTTCAATTACTCAGATATGGTAAACACGAGGAAATTAAATCTTCATCAGAGTACAAAACAAATTCTGGCCACAAAATAGAGCGAAACACCAACGTCAAAGACCTGGGAGTGATCATGGCGGAGGATCTCACCTTCAAGGACCATAACACTGTATCAATCGCATCTGCTAGAAAAATGACAGGATGCATAATGAGAACCTTCAAAACTCGGGAGGCCAAGCCCATGATGACACTCTTCAGGTCACTTGTTCTATCTAGGCTGGAATATTGCTGCACCCTAACAGCACCTTTCAAGGCAGGTGAAATTGCTGACCTAGAAAATGTACAGAGAACCTTCACGGCGCACATTACGGAGATAAAACACCTCAATTACTGGGAGCACTTGAGGTTCCTAAACCTGTATTCCCTGGAACGCAGGCGGGAGAGATACATGATTATATACACCTGGAAAATCCTAGAGGGACGAGTACCGAACTTGCACACGAAAGTCACTCACTACGAAAGCAAAAGACTTGGCAGACGATGCAACATCCCCCCAATGAAAAGCAGGGGTGTCACTAGCACGTTAAGAGACCATACAATAAGTGTCAGGGGCCCGAGACTGTTCAACTGCCTCCCAGCATACATAAGGGGGATTACCAACAGACCCCTGGCAGTCTTCAAGCTGGCACTGGACAAGCACCTAAAGTCGGTTCCTGATCAGCCGGGCTGTGCCTCGCACGTTGGTTTGCGTGCAGCCAGCAGCAACAGCCTGGTTGATCAGGCTCTGATCCACCAGGAGGCCTGGTCACAGACCGGGCCGCGGGGGCGTTGACCCCCGGAACTCTCTCCAGGTAAACTCCAGGTCCAGGTAAACGCCCCTTGTGCAGATATTCAAGAACTAGCTACAAGCAGTATTAAAACAGAGAAGTGTTTTTGGGTATGCCCAAATTAGATAAATCTGTGGACTAAAATCACATTGGTATTAAAAGAGGATAACATCAAAGCTGCTTTCATAGACAACCTGGAAGCTTTCTACAACAGATGGGAACATAAAAAGTCTGGGCTGAATGGTACTGCCCTTGATACTGGCCATGTAGTCAGAAACTGTAAGGCTGGAGGTGATGTCCTGGTAGTCAGTAAATGTGGGGCTGATAGTGCTGTCCTGGTAGACAGTAAGGGTGAAGCTGGAGGTGCTGTCCTGGTAGACAGTAATGGTGAAGCTGGAGGTGCTGTCATGGGAGACAGTAATGGTGAAGCTGGAGGTGCTGTCCTGGGAGACAGTAATGGTGAAGCTTGAGGTGCTGTCCTGGGAGACAGTAATGGTGAAGCTGGAGGTGCTGTCCTGGGAGACAGTAATGGTGAAGCTGGAGATTTTGTCCAGGTAGTCGGGAATTATACGCAGGAAGGAATACATATAAATGACCTCATAGGGGACAGGAGCCGTAGTGGGGAAACAAGTGTAGTCAAAGATAAGATAAAACCAATATTGCAAACTAGAAATACCACAGGAAATAGCAAACAAGAGGACTCTAATAGCAATAGTTAGAATATATTACCAAAAACAACTGGTGGGAGCTCCATTGTTGGTGCTAGGGAGGATAGGAATAAGACAGGGAAACATGCACCAACAGGGAATACAGTTAAAGAAACCCAAGGCAAACGGAAACCAAGCCTGTGCACATACTATGCACTTGGTATCTGCAGGCATGGGAAATCTGGAAAAACAGATGGGACGTGCAACTATGACCACCCTAGAAAATGCCGTGCCCATATGACAACAGGAAAATGCAAACTCCATTCCTGTAAGCTTTTTCACCCTGAAATGTGTACCTCTTCAGTACAGGAAAGACTGTGCTATAACTTAAATTGCCAGGCACACCATCTAAAGGGGACAAAAAGATACAAAACATCCAGGCCATGGGAAAACCTGGGAAGCCACAGCCACTCAAGAGGGAGAGGTTTTTTAGTGCCAAGAAGGAAAAAAAACTGGCAGGAAATGGCAGAAATCGTACACCAAATCCAGTCATTTCTGGAGTGGAACCACAGTCGATGGCCTCCACTCCAAACCAACAGATACAGATACTAATGCCGGAAAAAAATCCCCCCCCCAGTACCAACAATACCACCAGTCCGATGACATTCTTCTTTGCAAATATACAGGGTCTAAAGCCAGCAACAAACAACAAAATACCTTTCATCAGTGGACTGCTTGCAGAGGCAAAGGCAATGTTCGCGGCTTTCACTGAGACCCACATAAAGGATCACTTGGACAACGAAATATGGATCCCAGGTTACAACCTATACAGATGTGACAGAGTGAACAGGCAAAAGAAGGGGGGGGTTGGCCTGTACATTGCAGAGTCACTTGTTTGCACAGAACTGCTTAATGCCTCAAATGATGTAGTGGAAGTTTTAGCAGTAAAGATCGAGAACCAAAACCTAGTCATTGTGGTAGTCTACAAGCCTCCGGATGCAACATCCCAGCAATTCCAGGAACAGCTGTTAAAAATTGACCACTGTCTGGAAAATCTGCCAGCTCCTGCACCCAACATCTTGCTCCTGGGGGATTTCAACTTAAGGTACCTAAAATGGAGGAATATAGCAAATAATGTTGTTGCAGTAATAACACCAGGAGGCAGCTCTGATGAAAACTCACACGCACACGAGCTTTTAAATCTCTGCACAAAATTCAATTTAAACCAGCAAATAATAGAGCCTACTAGACTGGAGAATACACTAGACCTCATCTTCACTAACAATGATGATCTGATACGAAATGTCACCATATCAAAAACAATATACTCAGATCACAACATAATTGAGGTTCAGACACGTATGCGCGGAGCCCCAGACCGACATAATGAGATTAGTCACGAGGGAGCATTCACCAAATTCAACTTCAATAACAAAAACATAAAGTGGGACCAAGTAAACCAAGTCCTAACCGATATAAGCTGGGAAGCTATACTAAGTAACACAGACCCCAACTTATGCCTAGAACAGATTAACTCGGTAGCACTCGATGTATGCACAAGGCTTATTCCTCAAAGAAAAAGGAGGAGTAGATGTAAAATAGAAAGAGACAGGCGTTCCCTTTACAGGCGACGGAAAAGAATAACAGAGCGGCTAAAAGAGGTCAATATATCTGAAATGCGTAGGGAGACACTGGTCAGAGAAATAGCAAGCATCGAACTTAAGCTAAAGGAATCTTATAGGAGTCAGGAATCGCGGGAAGAATTAAAAGCCATAAATGAAATCGAAAGAAACCCAAAGTTTTTCTTCTCCTATGCCAAATCAAAGTCGAGAACAACATCCAGTATTGGGTCCCTACATAAACAAGATGGGTCCTATAAGACTGTAGTGTGTGTTGCAAGATTAGAGTGTGTCTTGTAACAGTGAAGTGTGTCTTGTAAGACTGCAGTGTGTCTTGTTAGATTGTAGTGTGTCTTGTAAGACTGTAGTGTGTTTTGTAAGACTTGACTGTATCTTGTAAGACTCCTACACAGATGACAGCAAAGAAATGAGTGAGCTACTCAAGTCCTAATATGACTCAGTTTTTAGCAAACCGCTAGCCAGACTGAGAGTCGAAGATCAAAATGAATTTTTTATGAGAGAGCCACAGAATTTGGTTAACACAAGCCTATCTGATGTTATCCTGACGCCAAATGACTTCGAACAGGCGATAAATGACATGCCCATGCACTCTGCCCCAGGGCCAGACTCATGGAACTCCGTGTTCATCAAGAACTGCAAGAAGCCCCTATCACGAGCTTTTACCATCCTATGGAGAGGGAGCATGGACACGGGGGTCGTCCCACAGTTACTAAAAACAACAGACATAGCCCCACTCCACAAAGGGGGCAGTAAAGCAATAGCAAAGAACTACAGACCGATAGCATTAACATCCCATATCATAAAAATCTTTGAAAGTGATCTAAGAAGCAAGATCACCACCCATCTAGAAACCTATAAATTACACAATCCAGGGCAACATGGGTTTAGAACAGGTCGCTCCTGTCTGTCTCAACTATTGGATCACTACGACAAGGTCCTAGATGCACTAGAAGACAAAAAGAATGCAGATGTAATATATACAGAGTTTGCAAAAGCCTTTGACAAGTGTGATCATGGCGTAATAGCGCACAAAATGCGTGCTAAAGGAATAACAGGAAAAGTTGGTCGATGGATCTATAATTTCCTCACTAACAGAACACAGAGAGTAGTAGTCAACAGAGTAAAGTCCGAGGCAGCTACGGTGAAAAGCTCTGTTCCACAAGGCACAGTACTCGCTCCCATTTTGTTCCTCATCCTAATATCTGACAAAGGCAAGGATGTCAGCCACAGCACCGTGTCTTCCTTTGCAGATGACACCTGAATCTGCATGACAGTGTCTTCCATTGCAGACACTGCAAGGCTCCAGGCGGACATCACCCAAATCTTTCAGTGTGCTGCAGAAAACAATATGAAGTTCAACGATGAGAAATTTCAATTACTCAGATATGGTAAACACGAGGAAATTAAATCTTCATCAGAGTACAAAGCAAATTCTGGCCACAAAATAGAGCGAAACACCAACGTCAAAGACCTGGGAGTGATCATGTCGGAGGATCTCACCTTCAAGGACCATAACATTGTATCAATCGCATCTGCTAGAAAAATGACAAGATGGATAATGAGAACCTTCAAAACTAGGGATGCCAAGCCCATGATGACACTCTTCAGGTCACTTGTTTTATCTAGGCTAGAATATTGCTGCACACTAACAGCACCTTTCAAGGCAGGTGAAATTGCTGACTTAGAAAATGTACAGAGAACCTTCACGGCGCGCATAACGGAGATAAAACACCTAAATTACTGGGAGCGCTTGAGGTTCCTGAACCTGCATTCCCTGAAACGCAAGCGGGAGAGATACATGATTATATACACCTGGAAAATCCTAGAGGGACTAGTACCGAACTTGCACACGAAAATCACTCTCTACGAAAGCAGAAGACTTGGCAGACGATGCAACATCCCCCCAATGAAAAGCAGGGGTGTCACTAGCACGTTAAGAGACCATACAATAAGTGTCAGGGGCCCGAGACTGTTCAACTGCCTCCCAGCATACATAAGGGGAATTACCAACAGACCCCTGGCAGTCTTCAAGCTGGCACTGGACAAGCACCTAAAGTCGGTTCCTGACCAGCCGGGCTGTGGCTCGTACGTTGGTTTGCGAAAAGCCAGCAGTAACAGCCTGGTTGATCAGGCTCTGATCCACCAGGAAGCCTGGTCACAGACCGGGCAGCGGGGGCGTTGACCCCCGGAACTCTCTCCAGGTAAACTCCAGGTAAACACGAGTCTTGCAGATACTTCAGTACGTGGAAAGTTAACACACGAGTCTGGCAGATACTTCAGTACGTGGAAAGTTAACACACGAGTCTGGCAGATACTTCAGTACGTGGAAAGTTAACACACGAGTCTGGCAGATACTTCAGAACGTGGAAAGTTAACACACGAGTCTGGCAGATACTTCAGTACGTGGAAAGTTAACACACGAGTCTGGCAGATACTTCAATACGTGGAAAGTTAACACACGAGTCTGGCAGATACTTCAGTACGTGGAAAGTTAACACACGAGTCTGGCAGATACTTCAGTACGTGGAAAGTTAACACACGAGTCTGGCAGATACTTCAGTACGTGGAAAGTTAACACACGAGTCTGGCAGATACTTCAGTACGTGGAAAGTTAACACACGAGTCTGGCAGATACTTCAGTACGTGGAAAGTTAACACACGAGTCTGGCAGATACTTCAGTACGTGGAAAGTTAACACACGAGTCTGGCAGATACTTTAGTACGTGGAAAGTTAACACACGAGTCTGGCAGATACTTCAGTACGTGGAAAGTTAACACACGAGTCTGGCAGATACTTCAGTACGTGGAAAGTTAACACACGAGTCTGGCAGATACTTCAGTACGTGGAAAGTTAAGACACGAGTCTGGCAGATACTTCAGTACGTGGAAAGCTAACACACGAGTCTGGCAGATACTTTAGTACGTGGAAAGTTAACACACGAGTCTGGCAGATACTTCAGTACGTGGAAAGTTAACACACGAGTCTGGGAGATACTTTAGTAAGTGGAAAATTAACACACGAGTCTGGCAGATACTTCAGTACGTGGAAAGTTAACACACGAGTCTGGGAGATACTTTAGTAAGTGGAAAGTTAACACACGAGTCTGGCAGATACTTCAGTACGTGGAAAGTTAACACACGAGTCTGGGAGATACTTTAGTAAGTGGAAAGTTAACACACGAGTCTGGCAGATACTTCAGTACGTGGAAAGTTAACACACGAGTCTGGGAGATACTTTAGTAAGTGGAAAGTTAACACACGAGTCTGGCAGATACTTCAGTACGTGGAAAGTTAACACACGAGTCTGGGAGATACTTTAGTAAGTGGAAAGTTAACACACGAGTCTGGCAGATACTTCAGTACGTGGAAAGTTAACACACGAGTCTGGGAGATACTTTAGTAAGTGGAAAGTTAACACACGAGTCTGGCAGATACTTCAGTACGTGGAAAGTTAACACACGAGTCTGGGAGATACTTTAGTAAGTGGAAAGTTAACACACGAGTCTGGCAGATACTTCAGTACGTGGAAAGTTAACACACGAGTCTGGGAGATACTTTAGTAAGTGGAAAGTTAACACACGAGTCTGGCAGATACTTCAGTACGTGGAAAGTTAACACACAAGTCTGGGAGATACTTTAGTAAGTGGAAAGTTAACACACGAGTCTGGCAGATACTTCAGTACGTGGAAAGTTAACACACGAGTCTGGGAGATACTTTAGTAAGTGGAAAGTTAACACACGAGTCTGGCAGATACTTCAGTACGTGGAAAGTTAACACACGAGTCTGGGAGATACTTTAGTACGTGGAAAGTTAACACACGAGTCTGGCAGATACTTCAGTACGTGGAAAGTTAACACACGAGTCTGGCAGATACTTCAGTACGTGGAAAGTTAACACACGAGTTGGGCAGATACTTCAGTACGTGGAAAGTTAACACACGAGTTGGGCAGATACTTCAGTACGTGGAAAGTTAACACACGAGTCTGGCAGATACTTCAGTACGTGGAAAGTTAACACACGAGTCTGGCAGATACTTCAGTACGTGGAAAGTTAACACACGAGTCTGGCAGATACTTCAGTACGTGGAAAGTTAACACACGAGTCTGGCAGATACTTCAGTACGTGGAAAGTTAACACACGAGTCTGGCAGATACTTCAGTACGTGGAAAGTTAACACACGAGTCTGGCAGATACTTCAGTACGTGGAAAGTTAACACACGAGTCTGGCAGATACTTCAGTACGTGGAAAGTTAACACACGAGTCTGGCAGATACTTTAGTACGTGGAAAGTTAACACACGAGTCTGGGAGATACTTCAGTACGTGGAAAGTTAACACACGAGTCTGGCAGATACTTCAGTACGTGGAAAGTTAACACACGAGTCTGGCAGATACTTTAGTACGTGGAAAGTTAACACACGAGTCTGGCAGATACTTCAGTACGTGGAAAGTTAACACACGAGTCTGGCAGATACTTCAGTACGTGGAAAGTTAACACACGAGTCTGGCAGATACTTCAGTACGTGGAAAGTTAACACACGAGTCTGGCAGATACTTCAGTACGTGGAAAGTTAACACACGAGTCTGGCAGATACTTCAGTACGTGGAAAGGCTGCCAGAGGGAATTGACTCATTCGTTGTATATTTTATCAAGGCTGCTCAAATTAGGTTTCGAGTGTAGATTGGTAGTGGTGGAGAGTGCAGTGCTCTACCTGATATTACCTTAGTGCAGTGGACATAAATGTATTTCCCAGGACATATTGTGGTCAGGATGTTACCACAGCTTCCATAGCACAAAGAGAGATTCTGTACTCGACAATAATTACTGTCTCTCTCTCTCATATATATATATATATATATATATATATATATATATATATATATATATATATATATATATATATATATATATATATATATATATATATATATATATATATATATATATATATATATATATATATATATATATATATATATATATATATATATATGTGTGTGTGTGTGTGTGTGTGTGTGTGTGTGTGTGTGTGTGTGTGTGTGTGTGTGTGTGTGTGTGTGTGTGTGTGTGTGTGTGAGTGTGTGTCTGTGTGTGTGTACTCACCTAGTTGTACTCACCTAGTTGAGGTTGCGGGGGTCGAGTCCGAGCTCCTGGCCCCGCCTCTTCACTGATCGCTACTAGGTCACTCTCCCTGAGCCGTGAGCTTTATCATACCTCTGCTTAAAGCTATGTATGGATCCTGCCTCCACTACATCGCTTCCTAAACTATTCCACTTACTGACTACTCTGTGCCTGAAGAAATACTTCCTAACATCCCAGTGATTTATCTGTGTCTTCAGCTTCCAACTGTGTCCCCTTGTTACTGTGTCCAATCTCTGGAACATCCTGTCTTTGTCCACCTTGTCAATTCCTCTCAGTATTTTGTATGTCGTTATCATGTCCCCCTATCTCTCCTGTCCTCCAGTGTCGTCAGGTTGATTTCTCTTAACCTCTCCTCGTAGGACATACCTCTTAGCTCTGGGACTAGTCTTGTTGCAAACCTTTGCACTTTCTCTAGTTTCTTCACGTGCTTGGCTAGGTGTGGGTTCCAAACTGGTGCCGCATACTCCAATATGGGCCTAACATACACGGTGTACAGGGTCCTGAATGATTCCTTATTAAGATGTCGGAATGCTGTTCTGAGGTTTGCTAGGCGCCCATATGCTGCAGCAGTTATTTGGGTGATGTGCGCTTCAGGAGATGTGCCTGGTGTTATACTCACCCCAAGATCTTTTTCCTTGAGTGAGGTTTGTAGTCTCTGGCACCCTAGGTTGTACTCCGTCTGCGGTCTTCTTTGCCCTTCCCCAATCTTCATGACTTTGCACTTGGTGGGATTGAACTCCAGGAGCCAATTGCTGGACCAGGTCTGCAGCCTGTCCAGATCCCTTTGTAGTTCTGCCTGGTCTTCGATCGAGTGAATTCTTCTCATCAACTTCACGTCATCTGCAAACAGGGACACCTCAGAGTCTATTCCTTCCGTCATGTCGTTCACAAATACCAGAAACAGCACTGGTCCTAGGACTGACCCCTGTGGGACCCCGCTGTTCACAGGTGCCCACTCTGACACCTCGCCACGTACCATGACTCGCTGCTGTCTTCCTGACAAGTATTCCCTGATCCATTGTAGTGCCTTTCCTGTTATCCCTGCTTGGTCCTCCAGTTTTTGCACCAATCTCTTGTGTGGAACTGTGTCAAACGCCTTCTTGCAGTCCAAGAAAATGCAATCCACCCGCCCCCCTCTCTCTCTCTCTTGTCTTACTGCTGTCACCATGTCATAGAACTCCAGTAGGTTTGTGACACAGGATTTCCCGTCCCTGAAACCATGTTGGCTGCTGTTGATGAGATCGTTCCTTTCTAGGTGTTCCACCACTCTTCTCCTGATAATCTTCTCCATGATTTTGCATACTATACATGTCAATGACACTGGTCTGTAGTTTAATGCTTCATGTCTGTCTCCTTTTTTAAAGATTGGGACTACATTTGCTGTCTTCCATGCCTCAGGCAATCTCCCTGTTTCGATAGATGTATTGAATATTGTTGTTAAGGGTACACATAGCGCCTCTGCTCCCTCTCTCAATACCCATGGGGAGATGTTATCTGGCCCCATTGCCTTTGAGGTATCTAGCTCACTCAAAAGCCTCTTCACTTCTTCCTCGGTTGTGTGCACTGTTTCCAGCACATATTGGTGTGCCCCACCTCTCCGTCTTTCTGGAGCCCCTTCTGTCTCCTCTGTGAACACTTCTTTGAATCTCTTGTTGAGTTCCTCACATACTTCACGGTCATTTCTTGTTGTCTCTCCTCCTTCCTTCCTTAGCCCGATTACCTGGTCCTTGACTGTTGTTTTCCTCCTGATGTGGCTGTACAAAAGTTTCGGGTCAGATTTGGCTTTCGCTGCTATGTCATTTTCATATTGTCTTTGGGCCTCCCTTCTTATCTGTGCATATTCGTTTCTGGCTCTACGACTGCTCTCCTTATTCTCCTGGGTCCTTTGCCTTCTATATTTCTTCCATTCCCTAGCACACTTGGTTTTTGCCTCCCTGCACCTTTAGGTAAACCATGGGCTCATCCTGGCTTTTTCATTATTCCTGTTACCCTTGGGTACAAACCTCTCCTCAGCCTCCTTGCATTTTGTTGCTACATATTCTATCATCTCATTAACTGGCTTCCCTGCCAGTTCTCTGTCCCACTGAACCCCGTTCAGGAAGTTCCTCATTCCCGTGTAGTCCCCTTTCTTGTAGTTTGGCTTCATTCGTCCTGGCCTTCCTGTTTCTCCCTCCACTTGTAGCTCTACTGTGTATTCGAAGCTTAAAACCACATGGTCACTGGCACCAAGGGGTCTTTCATATGTGATGTCCTGGATATCTGCACTACTCAAGGTGAATACTAAGTCCAGCCTTGCTGGTTCATCCTCTCCTCTCTCTCTTGTAGTGTCCCTTGCGTGTTAACACATGAAGTTTTCCAGTACCACCTCCATCATCTTAGCCCTCCATGTATCTTGGCCCCCATGTGGGTCCAAGTTCTCCCAATCGATCTCCCTGTGGTTAAAGTCACTCACGATCAGGAGCTTTGCCCTGCATGCATGAGCTCTTCTGACCACTCTAGCCAGTGTGTCAACCATCGCTCTATTGCTCTCGTCGTACTCTTGCCTTGGCCTCCTGCTGTTCTGTGGTGGGTTATACATCACTGCTATTACCACCTTGGGACCTCCAGAGTGAAGCGTTCCCGCTATGTAATCACTTTCTTCTCCGCTGTCTCCTTTCTCCAGCTCATCAAAATTCCAGCGATTTTTGATCAGCAATGCCACTCCTCCACCCCCCCTGTTCCCTCTGTCTTTCCTCAGGATTTCGTATCCCGTTGGAAAGATGGCATTTGTTATCATACCTGTAAGCTTGGTTTCTGTGAGAGCTATGATGTCCGGTGATGCTTCTTTGACTCTTTCATGCCACTCCTCCCACTTATTTGTTATTCCATCAGCGTTTGTGTACCATACCTTCAGTTTCCTTTCCAACACTGTGGTTTGGTGGGCCTGTGAGGGTGGGAGACCTGGTGGCATACTGTGGGATTCTATAGCTCGGTGTTGGGTGGAGGCTGTGGGAATGGATTGTAGTGTGTGTTGGGATGGTGTGATAGGTTGTATGGTTCTGAGAATAGTTGTGTGTGTGCTTGCCCTTGCTGTTCTGTTCTGCTCTGACTGACCTCTGCTGGTTCCCTCCTTGTCTCTTTTCCTAGCTCCTTTCGCTTTTTTGTCCTCTCCCTCAGCTGCTGTCGTTCTGATTTTGTTCTGTCTCTGTCTAGGAACACCCTCTTGTACTCTTCCGAGTATTTCAATCGTGGTTTCTCTTGGAGGATCCTGTTCCACACTGTTTCCGTCCTGAGAATCAGCTTGATTGGTCGGTTTCTCCCCTTCGAGTACCCCCCTATTCTCTGAAAATTTAGAATCTCGTCCATCTCTTCACCTATTTCCGTGATGATTTTCTCAATCTCCTTTCTTTCTTCCTGCTGCCTTTCAGTGTGTGTCCTATCCTCTCTCTCCTGAAGCCCATGGATAAACACTGATTTTGCCCTTTCCTCCTCCCATTGCCTCACCCTCTGTGACTCTGGATCCTGCCTGTATGTGGTCAGTTTCTCCCTTGATTTTTCCAGTGGCTCTTGATAGCATGGTTGTGCCTCAGCATTCGACCTATCACCCTCTCCATCTGCAACCAGCTGTTCTTCCCTTTCACTCCTTGGTCCTCCTTGGCAGGCTGATATGACCTTAGCATAATTCATAATTCCTTCCTTCCTGTTCGGCCTCGCAGCTTCATATGCTGTGTCTTCTCTGGTCACTGCCCCTGTAACTCGCTTCAGCCTATTTATCTCAACTTCTAGAACCCTTATCTTGGCTACTGCAGTTTCGACTTGTGCCTCCCAATTCTTTGTCTCCTTAAATAACAAAAAGGCACAATACCGTGACTGGAACGATACTCAAATAACCCGCACATAAAAGACAGAAGCTTACGACGACGTTTCGGTCCGACTTGGACCATTGACAAAGTCACACTAACAGAGGAGGAGCAGGACAGCTATATATAGGCAGGAAGAGGTGGAGGTAGTAGTAGTGGTAGTAGTAGTAGTAGTAGTAGTACAAGAATTGTATATAATACCGACAGGATGAAATGACACACGCACAACACCCGGGCATCCCCACCGTAGACGTTTCGCCATCCAGCCAGCCACTGGATGGCGAAACGTCCACAACAAAGACAACCAGACGCCGCACATGTGTCTAATTTCATCGGTAGATGTAGTAGAAGAAGAAGAGGTAGTAGAAGTGGTAGTGGTAGAAGTGGGAAATAAGGAAGACGAGCCAGTCAAAAACAAAGGAAGGGGAGCACTGCAAGAGAGCTAGAAACCCACAGAGGGAGAGCAAGCGCACCCAGGTGCGTGAAAGGGGAAGTGGTGAAATAAAATAAAGAAGGAACAGAAACACGAGACAGGAGAGAGAAAAAGACAACCCAGAGGAGAAAAGGAGAGAGGAAAGGGGAAGAGGAAGAAGAAAAAGAAGAAGAAGAAGAAAAAATGAGGAATCAGGTTAAGTCACGGGTGTTCTGAAGTTTGGAGCATTTTACAATGTAGTGGGAGAGGAAGGCATCTACAGAGACGAAGCCAGGGCTAAGGTTCATACAAGGAAAGTTGTGTATAAGAGAGGATTCAACTAAACGGCGACTGTTCGAGTTGGAAGTAGGGAAGACAGTTTTAGCAGAAGACCAGTCAATAGGATGGCTATGATCTCTGACGTGACAGAAAAGAGCATTGTTAGTGTCGGCAAGCCTAACACTATTTTTGTGCTCCCTAAGTCTGTCAGAAAGAGATCGACCAGTTTCTCCAAAGTATTGAAGAGGACAGGAGGAGCAAGAAATAGAGTAGACACCAGGAACATCTGTAGAGGGAGGAGAGGTATGAACGAGATTAGTGCGAAGAGTGTTAGTCTGGCGGAAGGTAAGCTTGATGTCTAAGGGACGGAGAGAATTGTTGAGATTAGAAAGACCGGAAATGTAGGGAAGGCAGAGGATAGAAGAGTTCCCATGAGTAGAGAGTTTGGGAGAGAAGAAATTGCGTTTAGCACGTGAGAGGGCAGAGTCTATGAAATGGGAAGGGTAGCCAAGACGGGAGAACGAATTATAAAGAGTGGAAATTTCTGCTGGAAGGAACTGAGGATCACAGATGCGGAGGGCACGGAGAAAGAGGGAGATAAGAACACTTTTCTTGACAGGGGAAGCATGATAGGAAAAGTAGTGAATGTACATGCCACTGTGCATAGGTTTACGGTAAACGGAAAAGGAAAACCCTGTATCTGAGCGGTGGACATGGACATCAAGGAAAGGAAGTAAGGAATTAGATTCCCATTCAGCTTTAAACTTAATGGAAGGGGCAAGATTGTTAAGAGCTTCAAGAAAAGGTTGGAAGAGACTGGAGTCATGAGGCCACAGAGCAAAGATGTCATCCACATAGCGGAGCCAGAGTGAAGGTTGCACATCGAGGGTAGGAAGAAGAACAGTCTCGAAGTATTCCATGTAAAGATTAGCAAGGACAGGAGAGAGAGGAGAGCCCATAGCGACACCGAAGGTTTGGGAATAATATTTCCCTTGGAAGGAAAAGGAGTTAGAGTCCACACAGAGGCGGATCAGATCAAGAAAGACATCAGTGGGGATAGGGAGATGAAGAAACCCTTCATGGGCCTTCTCTCTAAGGAAATCAAGGACATCATCAAGAGGGACATTGGTGAAGAGGGACTCAACGTCAAGACTAAGCATCTTACAGGTTGGGAGAGAGCGAACCCGTTCAATGAAGTCTTGAGAGTGACGGAGGTGGGCAGGAGAAAAAGTACCAAGAAAGGGAGTGAGGGTTTTGGCCAGCCAAGAAGCAAGAGAATAAGAGACAGAACCTCTAGAGGATATGATAGGACGAAGAGGAATATCAGGTTTATGAGTTTTGGGAAGGCCATAGAAATAGGGAAGAGAGGGACAGATGACACGAAACCGTTGAACAAGGTCAAAGTCAGGAGGACAGAGGTCGGAGAGAGTCCTTAGTTTTTTGTTGAAAGTTCTCTTGATGCGATCAAGAGGGTTGGAAACGAGAGGAGTGTAGGTGCGTGAGTCAGAGAGCAAGACATCAGCTTTACGGAGGTAATCCTCGCGATCAAGGATAACTACCGAATTACCTTTGTCAGAAGATAGTATGACAATGTTAGTGTTAGATTTAAGAGAAGAAAGGGCAAGTTGGTAACGGCGTGGAAGGTGGTGATTCTTGGAAAACAGACTAACAAGAGCAGGAAGGAGAGCACCACGAAAAGTGGACAAGTCAGGAAGATTACGGAAGCGAGATTGACGAAAGGAATCAAAAGAGCTAATCAGGGAAATACCAGCGCGAGGAGTAGGCGAAGTGGCAAAGGAAAGACCAAAACCAAGAAGTTCAAGCTCATACTGAGAGAGTGAGACAGAAGACAGATTAGTAACACAGTCAGTGAGGGAGAATTTAGACCAAGGGCTAGCTGAGATGAGACGTTGAAGTTTATTTTGTAGTTTGGAAGAATGAATTTGCGCATTCAGGCGAGCAGTGTCAAAGGCAATGGTAGAGAGAAGGTTACAGAGATCCTGTGGTAGAGCCGCAAAGAGAGCACGTTGACGTTGACGGAGAGTAAAGAAGGCATCTTCAACCTGTGATTTAGTAGAAAGAATGAGCTGTTGAAGTAGGAGACGGGCATGATCAGGAAAGGGAGTGCCCAGTGGGTTGGTTTTCAGGAAGTGGGAGAAGGAAGGTGGCAGAACTTGTTCAGCAAGACAGTCACGTAGGAAGCGAAGCTGATTCTTACGACGCCGGGTAGCAATAAGAGCAGCCTCATAAGATCGAAAGAGGGGTTTAAAAGAGGGAAGAACATTAAAAAAGTTGGAGAGAATATGACGCTTAACTGCGGGGTCCATAAATAACAAAAAGGCACAATACCGTGACTGGAACGATACACAAATAACCCGCACATAAAAGACAGAAGCTTACGACGACGTTTCGGTCCGACTTGGACCATTGACAAAGTCACACTAACAGAGGAGGAGCAGGACGGCTATATATAGGCAGGAAGAGGTGGAGGTAGTAGTAGTGGTAGTAGTAGTAGTAGTAGTAGTACAAGAATTGTATATAATACCGACAGGATGAAATGACACATGCACAACACCCGGGCATCCCCACCGTAGACGTTTCGCCATCCAGCCAGCCACTGGATGGCGAAACGTCCACAACAAAGACAACCAGACGCCGCACATGTGTCTAATTTCATCAGTAGATGTAGTAGAAGAAGAAGAGGTAGTAGTAGTGGTAGTGGTAGAAGTGGGAAATAAGGAAGACGAGCCAGTCAAAAACAAAGGAAGGGGAGCACTGCAAGAGAGCTAGAAACCCACAGAGGGAGAGCAAGCGCACCGAGGTGCGTGAAAGGGGAAGTGGTGAAATAAAATAAAGAAGGAACAGAAACACGAGACAGGAGAGAGAAAAAGACAACCCAGAGGAGAAAAGGAGAGAGGAAAGGGGAAGAGGAAGAAGAAAAAGAAGAAGAAGAAGAAAAAATGAGGATTCAGGTTAAGTCACGGGTGTTCTGAAGTTTGGAGCATTTTACAATGTAGTGGGAGAGGAAGGCATCTACAGAGACGAAGCCAGGGCTAAGGTTCATACAAGGAAAGTTGTGTATAAGAGAGGATTCAACTAAACGGCGACTGTTCGAGTTGGAAGTAGGGAAGACAGTTTTAGCAGAAGACCAGTCAATAGGATGGCTATGATCTCTGACGTGACAGAATGTATGTGTCTCCCTATCCCCACTGATGTCTTTCTTGATCTGATCCGCCTCTGTGTGGACTCTAACTCCTTTTCCTTCCAAGGGAAATATTATTCCCAAACCTTCGGTGTCGCTATGGGCTCTCCTCTCTCTCCTGTCCTTGCTAATCTTTACATGGAATACTTCGAGACTGTTCTTCTTCCTACCCTCGATGTGCAACCTTCACTCTGGCTCCGCTATGTGGATGACATCTTTGCTCTGTGGCCTCATGACTCCAGTCTCTTCCAACCTTTTCTTGAAGCTCTTAACAATCTTGCCCCTTCCATTAAGTTTAAAGCTGAATGGGAATCTAATTCCTTACTTCCTTTCCTTGATGTCCATGTCCACCGCTCAGATACAGGTCTTTCCTTTTCCGTTTACCGTAAACCTATGCACAGTGGCATGTACATTCACTACTTTTCCTATCATGCTTCCCCTGTCAAGAAAAGTGTTCTTATCTCCCTCTTTCTCCGTGCCCTCCGCATCTGTGATCCTCAGTTCCTTCCAGCAGAAATTTCCACTCTTTATAATTCGTTCTCCCGTCTTGGCTACCCTTCCCATTTCATAGACTCTGCCCTCTCACGTGCTAAACGCAATTTCTTCTCTCCCAAACTCTCTACTCATGGGAACTCTTCTATCCTCTGCCTTCCCTACATTTCCGGTCTTTCTAATCTCAACAATTCTCTCCGTCCCTTAGACATCAAGCTTACCTTCCGCCAGACTAACACTCTTCGCACTAATCTCGTTCATACCTCTCCTCCCTCTACAGATGTTCCTGGTGTCTACTCTATTTCTTGCTCCTCCTGTCCTCTTCAATACTTTGGAGAAACTGGTCGATCTCTTTCTGACAGACTTAGGGAGCACAAAAATAGTGTTAGGCTTGCCGACACTAACAATGCTCTTTTCTGTCACGTCAGAGATCATAGCCATCCTATTGACTGGTCTTCTGCTAAAACTGTCTTCCCTACTTCCAACTCGAACAGTCGCCGTTTAGTTGAATCCTCTCTTATACACAACTTTCCTTGTATGAACCTTAGCCCTGGCTTCGTCTCTGTAGATGCCTTCCTCTCCCACTACATTGTAAAATGCTCCAAACTTCAGAACACCCGTGACTTAACCTGAATCCTCATTTTTTCTTCTTCTTCTTCTTTTTCTTCTTCCTCTTCCCCTTTCCTCTCTCCTTTTCTCCTCTGGGTTGTCTTTCTCTCTCCTGTCTCGTGTTTCTGTTCCTTCTTTATTTTATTTCACCACTTCCCCTTTCACGCACCTCGGTGCGCTTGCTCTCCCTCTGTGGGTTTCTAGCTCTCTTGCAGTGCTCCCCTTCCTTTGTATTTGACTGGCTCGTCTTCCTTATTTCCCACTTCTACCACTACCACTACTACTACCTCTTCTTCTTCTACTACATCTACTGATGAAATTAGACACATGTGCGGCGTCTGGTTGTCTTTGTTGTGGACGTTTCGCCATCCAGTGGCTGGCTGGATGGCGAAACGTCTACGGTGGGGATGCCCGGGTGTTGTGCATGTGTCATTTCATCCTGTCGGTATTATATACAATTCTTGTACTACTACTACTACTACTACTACCACTACTACTACCTCCACCTCTTCCTGCCTATATATAGCCGTCCTGCTCCTCCTCTGTTAGTGTGACTTTGTCAATGGTCCAAGTCGGACCGAAACGTCGTCGTAAGCTTCTGTCTTTTATGTGCGGGTTATTTGTGTCTGGCTATTGTCCCAGTAGATACTGCAGTGTTTGTGGGTATACCACAAGGGACAAAGATCTTCTTGGATGTAAAGAGCCTACTTGTTCCAACTACTGCCACACAGATTGCACTCCAGAAGAAGAATTTTGTTGCAGCCAGGTTGAAAATTTCAGAAAATTTAAGGATATCCATAATCCTGTGGTATATGTGGATACAAGCCTGGAGCTACAGGAGGAAGGTTCAGAAGTCCTACCTCAGGGACTCCTGTCCAAAGATCAAGACTGCCCTCTTGGGCTGTGTTGTAAAGTTGCAGCTAAGATAATCCATCACAGGGAAGCACTTCATGAGCTCCTCAAATCATTAGATAACCTACAAGCTATTGTAGAAGGCCAGTGCAAGCCTACATCAAGTGACGCAAGTTGCTCAGCTGATGGTGACACTATTGACAAAGACTGGAAGTCCCACACTGAGCTTAACTCAGGGGTAAACATCTGGTGGAATTCTGTCATCGCTAAGGTCCCACAGACTGACAGAGTTCAAAACACTACCTTTGGGAATTCTAACACAATTCCTCTGACCACCACAGAGGGAACAAATCCTCTTCCCAGCAACGTGGGAAGCCTTGGATCTGTTAATTCTCCTACACCTGACATCTCTGCTTCAGCCACTGCCAGTCTACTTGACAGTGCACATACCATCCCTGATCCTACACCTGTCAGCACACCTGCCGATACTATTCTAGAATCTGGTAGTAGTGCTTCGACAGCAAGCTCTGAGCCAGGAGTTTCTCCACCAGAGAACGGTGCAGTTAGTGATCAGGGAACTATCACTGCACCTGATCACCTGCTACGCCGAAGTACGAACAGCAGGGACACATCTGTCAGAACTGGTAGAGGGCGGGGTAGAGGACGTGGAGGAGGACGTGGTGGAGGAAGACATCTACAGCCGTCTCACCCTCCACTAACACAGTTCCAGCGGCAGAATCCGAGGACAAATCTGCGAAACACAGGAGGTACAACAAATCCTAGTCCACCCTCCCAGGCACCTAGGCTGTGCTCTCGCTGTCACCGGAAGGGGCACTCTGCCAACAACTGCCTGCGAGATACCAGGTGTAACTACTGCTACAAGAAAGGACATAAGGAGGACCAGTGTCGGAAGAAAAAGGAACTTGACAGACAGGGCCACCTGTTTAGAGACCTGTTCTCAGAACAAACCAGCAGGATCTCTGAATTGGTAAACACTCTCACACGTCACCCACTTAGCTACTCCTATCCCAGCCCATCAGGTGGGATTGGGCCTTATACAAGACCACAGACCTACATCCCTGCAGCTGCCTCAGTACCCTACCTCTCTCAAGGGCAGGCACCTTACATTCCCTACACACCCACCACCTCAAGCTGACCACTTCATCATGAGGAGCCAGTCTATCAGCATCCTGTCGGCCAACATTAGAGGTTTCATTACTAATGTTGGAGAGCTCACACATAGCTTTGTGAACACTCGACGTCCCGACATGATAGCTGTTGTTGAAACATTTTTGGATGACAGGACTCCAGAAAATTTTGCAAGAATTGCTGGCTACACCTCATGGATGAGAAGAGACAGGCAAGGGCAAGGAGGTGGTGTTGCTGTGTGCTTCTCTAAAAGTGTTCATGCCCAGCACATAGATGTTGCCACCCCTACACATCTTGAAATGATGTTCTTCAAGCTCTGTATAAACACTAGTACCTCTGTACTAGCATGTGCAATGTACAGACCTCAGTGGCAACATGCAGACCCTATCAACTTCCTAATGGAAAATATTGACTCCCTTCTGCTACAACACAACTGTCAACATATTATAATTGTTGGTGACCTCAACCAGCACCTTATACAGAGGGACTTTGATGACCTTCTTGCAGTGTTTGACATGAGAAACTTTGTTGATTTCCCTACTCATATCTCTGGCTCCTCCCTTGACCCAGTAGTGAGTGATCTGGCAGAAGGCATAGTCACTTGTCAACCCCTCGGCTACGTTGGATCGTCTGACCACAAGGCTGTTTTTACCACACTTAAGATCCCAACAGAACGAGGTGAGGAGTCCACACGCACAACCTGGCTATGGGAAAGAGGTAATTGGCCAGCCCTTTGCTCTGAGCTCGCCACCACCGACTGGAATGCTCTTCTCCAGGGGGATGTTGACAACCAAGTGAAAGCCTTCACTGGACACATCCTTAATCTGCAACAAGAACACATTCCTCACCGGCAATATGTGACAAAGCCTACAGATCAGCCTTGGTTTGGCTTTCGTTGTAGAGAGGCTGCTACTGCTAAGTACAAAGCATGGCGAAGGTATAAGAGACATCCTACCACCTATAACAGGAACTTGCACATGCAAGCCTGTAGGCATATGGGTGATGTTCAAAAGTGGGCCATTACTAAATGGGAGGTGGACACTAAAAGAAAGTTAGCATCAGGTAGGGTAGGCTCCAAAACCTGGTGGTCCCTGGTCAAGGACAGACAAGGTTATCTGCCTGATGAACTTATTCCACCTCTAAATCGACAGGATGGGACCACCTCTACTAGTAGTCAAGAGAAGGCGGACCTCTTTGCTGAACACTTTGCTACCAAAATGCAAGTTCCTGATCCAGCAAGGGACCCTCCTTGGCTAGCTGCAAGAACTGTGTCAAAACTGTCAGTGGTGACAATAAGGCAGGAGGAGGTGCATTTCCTTCTTAAATCACTTGACCAAGAAAAGGCTGTGGGCCCAGACAAGTTGAGCCCAAGATTGTTGAGAAGATGTGCAGACCAGCTAGCAGCACCTCTAACTCGCATCTTTCAGCACTGCCTAGTACAGTGTAAATGGCCCTCTCCATGGAAAGAGGCAAATGTAGTCCCTGTTCACAAAAAGAAGAGCAGAGCAGAAATCAGCAACTACAGACCAGTGTCACTCCTGTCAATCACTGGTAAGATCCTTGAGACAATAATCTCAAGACAAATGACAGATTTTTTTGACTACCACTCACTACTTTGTGATCGTCAATATGGCTTCAGGAAAGGTTACTCTGCTGCTGATCTGTTGTTAAACCTCTCCACTAAGTGGCACCAGTCACTGGATGAATCCAAAGTCAGCTGTGTGGTAGCACTGGACATTGCTGGCGCTTTCGACCGGGTGTGGCACCAGGGCCTCTTAGCAAAACTTCAAGCACTGGGAATTGCAGGCTCTACGCTATGTCTCCTCAGTGATTACCTTCATGGTAGATCTCTAAGTGTAGTCCTCAATGGAACGGAATCAGCAAGGCATCCTATTGGGGCAAGCGTTCCACAAGGAAGTGTGCTGGGTCCACTGTTATGGAATGTCTACTTCAACGACCTTCTTCATCTCATCCCAGAATCACATGCATATGCAGACGACTGTACACTGACATTCACTTATCCAAGAGAAGAAATGCCAGCTGCTCTAAGCTACATCAATCACCAGCTGAGAGCTATATCAGCTTGGGGAAATAGATGGCAAGTAACATTTGCACCTGAAAAAAACGCAAATGATGTTCGTCTCTAGGCACCATGATGGTAATGCTGGCGCAGTAGTAAGGATGAATGGGACGATGTTGGCACCTGGAGAAGAAGTTGATATCCTTGGGGTGAAATTTGACTCCAAACTAACCATGAAGAACCATGTTGTAAATCTTGCAAACAAGGCAGCCAGGAAGCTTACAGCACTTCGCCGTATCTCGCATCTGCTTGACAGTAGGGGTTGCAAGATCCTGTACGAGGCACAAGTACGCTCACACCTTGAGTATGCTCCACTTTCTTGGTTTGCCTGCCCCCCCTCTCATCTGCGACTGCTTGACAGAGTAGAGAACAGAGCAAGACGTCTCATCTCTCGCCTGGACCCATCCTGGATAGATCTGTCATTTCAGCAGAGCCTTCAACATAGGAGGGATGTGGGTGGCCTTACTGTTATGTACAAGGCCAATATTGTCAAAATACCACACTTGGATCCACTTCGAGGACA